>NC_068939.1:10702811-10737606 GCF_016801865.2 Culex pipiens pallens
TTTTTTTGCTGGCTATGTCTTGTTAATTTTATGATTAAATTTCATTCTTTTTACATTAAACCTAAAAAATATCAATGTTGATTTTTTCATCTTTTAACCTTAACCAGAGTCAAAATAATTTAAAAAATAAAGCAGAAGGCACACAACGAAGATTTATGGCTGTGGATTATGGTGGGTATGGATTTTGAAATGTTCTCAGATCAAATTTATGTTAAATAAACTTTCAATATTTTATGATTTCTATGATTTAATCATTTATTTTAATCTTAAATGTGACTTAACTTATACATTGAATATAAATAAAATATGATCCAAATCATCAATTTGAAAAGTGCATCAAAAATATATTAAAGTGTACAAATAAAAATGGACATGAAATTGTTTTTTTTTTTTATAAATATCAAGTATGTCTTGTTTTATAAATATCAAGTATGTCTTGTTTTATAAATATCAAGTATGTCTTGTTTTGATCTGGATACTAATTTTTCTCATTTATCCAGATTTCTGTTAATACCATTTGGGGAGATAAATTGAAAAATAATTTATTCTTACTAAGAAGTTCGATTGTTTTCTCTAGCTATCAAAAATGTAAATTTTTCTGTTTATTTTAAATGAAATGTAATAATATTTTTTCTGTTTAAAAATTGCATAAAAACTTTTAAAATCTGTAAAAATTTATGAAATCCCAAAAAAAATCATTGAAAAATATGCTTGATGAAAGGCATGTTCGGCAAATTTCAATGTTAAGTCGATAATGACTTTGTTAAAAAAAATTGGGTAAGGAGCTTTGAATGATATGATATGCTAAACTAATTCAAAACTGTGATAGTGATAGTGAAATGATGAATTACGTGGATACTGCGGTTCCGATGTAATCGTCTTAATCATGTTTTCAAGTATGATTTGTTGCAAATTTACACTGAACTAAATTAAAAAAATGATTTCCAAATCATTTATTAAGTATAGGGCAAGTAATTTTTTATGGCAAAAATTTGAAATGTCGTGGCATTTCAAATAGAGAACTTTGAAATATCACGGTAAATGCAGACTATTCTAAAACTTCTCAAAATAAACGTAAAAGGTAATCTTTAAATATAATTATGACCAGAAGAAAGTGTATAAAAAATAAGCAGTTTTTCATGATACAAAATAAAACCCCCTGACACAAATAATTTATTTAATAAAACTTACATTAAATAAATATTGAGATTTTTTTTAGAATTTCCGTCAGTTGAATTTATGATTCAACGATTTTAATTTTATTGAGATTCAAAAAATTAAATTTGACAAAATATCTAAAAATACGAAGCACATCCTCAACGTCATTTTCATCAAAAGTAGAATAAGTTAAATAAGTTTCATAAAATTTTATTTATTTTCCTAAATTTAAGCAAAAGTAAAATTTGAGTATTTTTTTGAAGTTAAGGCAAAACTATCTATAATTTAAATATATATATTAGGGTGGGTACGTTTTTCAAAAAGTTCTCGGATCAAGTTTTAGTATGGTTCCCCTTGTAGGGCATGCCCATAGGGACTTTCATGCCAAATATCAGCTCATTTGGTTGTAAACTGGCTGCGCGCATCCGGGTTAAAGTTTACATGAGAATTACTATGGGAAAATTGGAAATTTTGTTCAAGCGCTCCTACAGGTCTGGGAAAATCATGCGCCAACTTCTGGTATGGTCAGGCCTATGGAGAATGGTCTGGAGAACACTTTTCCCGAAGAGAGCATATGGATTCATTGTCCCTAGACCTGGCGCATCGGCAAACAAACCGATGTCTCCGGAATCAACGGTTTTCCCCCAAAAAGCATCAAATTTTCCTTAGCATGCTATGAAAGCTTGATGAACACCGCGACGCCATACGTCAGGCAGCTACCACGTGGTTGAAATATTTGCCAAAAAATAAAAATTTGCTGTGCAAAGATTCTGAATTCGACTAAATAATATCAAGATTGCTCGACATGATTATTTTCTAGTTGAGCAGTTCTCTAGGATTTCGGTCATTCGATTTTTTTTGTATTTTTTAATCCGACTGAAACTTTTTTGGTGCCTTCGGTATGCCCAAAGAAGCCATTTTGCATCATTAGTTTGTCCATATAATTTTCCATACAAATTTGGCAGCTGTCCATACAAAAATGATGTATGAAAATTCAAAAATCTGTATCTTTTGAAGGAATTTTTTGATCGATTTGGTGTCTTCGGCAAAGTTGTAGGTATGGATACGGACTACACTGGAAAAAAATAATACACGGTAAAAAAAATTTGGTGATTTTTTTATTTAACTTTTTATCACTAAAACTTGATTTACAAAAAAACACTATTTTTAATTTTTTTTATTTTTTGATATGTTTTAGAAGACATAAAATGCCAACTTTTCAGAAATTTCCAAGTTGTGCAAAAAATCATTGACCGAGTTATGAATTTTTTAATCAATACTGATTTTTTCAAAAAATCGAAATTTTGGTCGTAAAAATTTTTCAACTTCATTTTTCGATGTAAAATTAAATTTGCAATCAAAAAGTACTTTAGTGAATTTTTGATAAAGTGCACCGTTTTCAAGTTATAGCCATATTTAAGTGACTTTTTTGAAAATAGTCGCAGTTTTTCATTTTTTAAAATTAGTGCACATGTTTGTCCAGTTTTGAAAAAAATATTTTTGAAAAGCTGAGAAAATTCTCTATATTTTGCTTATTCGGATTTTGTTGATACGACCTTTAGTTGCTGAGATATTGCAATGCAAAGGTTTAAAAACAGGAAAATTGATGTTTTCTAAGTCTCACCCAAACAACCCTCCATTTTCTATCGTCAATATCTTAGCAACTAATGGTCCGATTTTCAATGTTAATATATGAAACATTTGTGAAATTTTCCGATCTTTTCGAAAAAAATATTTTCGGAATTTTCAAATCAAGACTAACATTTCAAAAAGGCCAAACATTCAATATTACGCCCTTTTAAAATGTTAGTCTTGATTTGAAAATTTTGAAAATATTTTTTCCGAAAAGATCGGAAAATTTCACAATTGTTTCATATATTAATATTGAAAATCGGACCATTAGTTGCTGAGATATTGACGATAGAAAATGGTGGGTTGTTTGGGTGAAACTTAGAAAACATCAATTTTCCTGTTTTTAAACCTTTGCATTGCAATATCTCAGCGACTAAAGGTCGTATCAACAAAGTCCGAATAAGCAAAATATAGAGAATTTTCTCAGCTTTTCAAAAATATTTTTTTCAAAACTGGGCAAACATGTGCACTAATTTTAAAAAATGAAAAACTGCGACTATTTTCAAAAAAGTCACTTAAATATGGCTATAACTTGAAAACGGTGCACTTTATCAAAATTTCACTAAAGTACTTTTTGATTGCAAATTTGATTTTACATCGAAAAATGAAGTTGAAAAATTTTACGACCAAAATTTCGATTTTTTGAAAAAAACAGTATTGATTAAAAAATTCATAACTCGTTCAATGATTTTTTGCACAACCTGGAAATTTCTGAAAAGTTGGCATTTTATGTCCTCTAAAACATATCAAAAAATAAAAAAAATTAAAAATAGTGTTTTTTTGTAAATCAAGTTTTAGTGATAAAAAGTTAAATAAAAAAATCACCAATTTTTTTTTACCGTGTATTATTTTTTTCCAGTGTAGTCCGTATCCATACCTACAACTTTGCCGAAGACACCAAATCGATCAAAAAACTCCTTCAAAAGATACAGATTTTTGAATTTTCATACATCATTTTTGTATGGACAGCTGCCGAATTTGTATGGAAAATTATATGGACAAACTAATGATGCAAAATGGCTTCTTTGGGCATACCGAAGGCACCAAAAAAGTTTCAGTCGGATTAAAAAATACAAAAATTAAAATTGAAGAAAAAAGACCGATTTCGAAGAGAATTGCTCAGTTAAAAGAAGGTTTGCAATTGAATATTCCAGCCGTTTCTCACCCACGTGGTAGCTGCCTGACGTATGGCGTCGCGGTGTTCATCAAGCTTTCATAGCATGCTAAGGAAAATTTGATGCTTTTTGGGGGAACACCGTTGATTCCGGAGACATCGGTTTGTTTGCCGATGCGCCAGGTCTAGGGACAATGAATCCATATGCTTTCTTCGGGAAAAGTGTTCTCCAGACCATTCTCCATAGGCCTGACCATACCAGAAGTTGGCGCATGATTTTCCCAGACCTGTAGGAGCGCTTGAACAAAATTTCCAATTTTCCCATAGTAATTCCCATGTAAACTTTAACCCGGATGCGCGCAGCCAGTTTACAACCAAATGAGCTGATATTTGGCATGAAAGTCCCTATGGGCATGCCCTACAAGGGGAACCATACTAAAACTTGATCCGAGAACTTTTTGAAAAACGTACCCACCCTAATATATATATATATTGCTTTGCAAAATGCTTAAAAAATTTGTTTTTATTCTATCCTAAACCAACTGAATAAAAATCATTATTTTTATACAAAACGAAAAAGTATGTATCTTTTTTGCCTCACATTAAAAGAAATTTTTAAATTGTTATTTTATTTCATTTTGCAAAGATTTCAATATAAAAAGGTTTAAAACTTGTAGGGTTTTTTTATTGTCATGTCGAATAATATTCTTTGATAGCCTTTTTAGATTTTCGCAGAATAAATAAATTTTACTGGCCGCGAAATCGAGAAAAATCACTAGCCCTAATTATGTAAATGTAAATTGATTTTGCTGAACAATTAAGAAACTCATGAGACCAAAATATTAAAAATCTTAAAACAAAATAGTTCAAAACTATGCAGATTTTGAAAGTGGTTCAATGATTGAATTAAATTTAGTATGAAATCTGTTTTGAAATTTTAATGCGTATAAAATTGTTTGTTAAATCAGAAATATATTTTTCAAGAATGGTTTTTTTTAAAGCCGTTACAAATATTTTTAATCATCAATCAATCAAAAACCTCTCAGAATGTTAACGTAACCAGAAATATCAACTGAAAACATTTTATATGATTTTTTTGCGTTGAGAATATGTATTACTAAATGTTTAGAAATTTTGAAAACTAATTGTTGCAAAAAAGTGGAATATTTTTAAATGCTTAAAAACCACTTTTTCTATTCAAATTTGGAATCAATGACATACAATTTATTTTTTTGTCCTAATACCTCCCCCTTGACTTTGGTAAAAATTTATGAACATAAATTGAACAAAACATTACAGTGACCTAATGAAGCTTAAAATTTAGTTAATTTATATAAACTCGTTGCAAAACACGGATTTCTCTTAGAACGCGTTGGTGCACGACAAAGCTTTATCTATCTCGTAATCATTTGTTTTCCAGAATTTTTGAATTGTTTGCAATTTAGAAAAAATGAGGAAAAAGATATTTGTGAAAAAAACAAATTATTTCAAAAAGCTTAGAAAATATCCTCCAAATTCCGTTTTGATAAAATCAAAAGATGTGTTTCAAGAAATGCATGGACAAGTTTCATAAACAAACTAAAAAAAACTATCAAAGGAAAGTCATTTCTTTTCGAAACATTGTTTTGTTAGTGCATTTTTGTTGAATTAAATATCCCTGAATATTGCAGTAAATTTCAAATTGCAACCCCCATCAAACCCTTTCCACCCCGCTGATCAACCCGCTCCACCCCCATTCTGTGATGTTTGTATATAATTTTACTTTGCAGCTCACTTTTCCCTCACTCGGATCCCCCGAAAATTTATGGAAATCCTCACCATGCGCACCAGCCTGGTGCCCATAAATTTCGTTCCCACATCAATCAAAAGTGCTCGTCGGCAAGCTGGAGCTCCTGGAGCTTGAACCAAACCAGCCAGCCTGGGTCTGGACGAAAAAGTTGCTCGACTGCAAAATACAAGGCATTGGGTGTTGTTGGGTCCGGTAAAGTCTGTGGCTTCGGGCCCTTTTGCTCTCTCTCTCTCTCTCTCTCTCTCATGTATGGCCAGATTTTGTGTCACCAAAATGTGCTTTACTGCTAGAAGGGAAAGTTTGCAGCTTACCGAGAGGTGGCACCTGACATAATTAAAGTGTTTCGGGAAATTGAGAGTTCAGGAGGGCTGGGCTTTGTAATCAGAACTTTTTTTTTGGTGACTTGTCATGATGGCAATTTTCGGAGGTTAAACGTAGAGATCCAAATAATTGTAAATTTTTTTGGTGAACTCTTTTCCTAACATTCCCTCAATTCATCATGAAATCAATAAAAAAAGGGGAAGCAAAATTGAGTACAAGACATTTTTACGACTTGGAACTAATCTGCAATCTTCTTCATCAAAATCATCGTCATCACCATTTTTTTTTTTGACGGAGGATCCCTCATCATCATTGCCGTCGTGAACTTCATCGTGAATCCCACCCCCCCACCCTCCATAAACATCACACCGCAAAGTTTGGTTTTATTCCTTATTTGCTGGAAAAGGTCGCCGTCCCGTCCTGCTGAACTTCAACTCCCCGGAAGCAGCGTTTTTCCAGACAACGACCACGACGACGAGTGTCATAAATCTCTGCCATTCACTCGTAATGGGATGCCACTGACACACTGACGGGTCCTGGCTGGGGCCGAACATGGCCAGGCCCCCAGTGCCATGTCATAAAAGTGGGACATCAAATCTTAAGGTTTTTATATTGTTGTTGGGAGAGGGAGATAAACGTTTTTTGCTTTTCTTGAAAAAGAAATTGTGGTTAAATTAATTCTCAATTTGGATTGCATGTTGAAAAACGAACATCATTACTTTTAGGTGAATTTATCACAACTTTCCACAAGTTTCTCCAATCCTCGTTTAATAGAGGAAAGGCTGGGTGACTGGGATCGTTTTTAACTGCATTTTAAACTTTTTATACTTAATTAAATTCCGATTGAAATAACCTAAGGGATGCTTGAGAATCAGATAATATATCTTATTTAAAATAATGTTCATTGTTGATTTTGATGAACTCGAACTTGAAGAAATAACTCATTTTTATCAACAATTAATCAACTATCCAGTCAACCAAATCTCCCGCGTAACACAGTCATCACACGTTCCGTCAACATAGTTGAAACCAATATCACATTTGGAACGAATACATGAAGAAGAAGAAAAAATCAGGTCACTTTTGGTTCGTTATGCAAATTCGTTGCCTCCCCCGGTTAGGTGGCCTCCACATCCAGGGGCACATTACTGTGAAAAACCCGATTTTTCCGTTTCGCTGCACACAAATGGCCAACGTTGCAGGGCCACCGACCAGGGCCAAACAGGCCAGGAGGCTTCCATCATTGTATCAACTCATTTTTGCATTGGATCGTGGGGGATATTCCATGATTATCCGTCAACAAAAAAAAAAGCAAAAATACAAAAATACAAAAATACAAAAATACAAAAATACAAAAATACAAAAATACAAAATACAAAAATACAAAAATACAAAAATACAAAAATACAAAAATACAAAAATACAAAAATACAAAAATACAAAAATACAAAAATACAAAAATACAAAAATACAAAAATACAAAAATACAAAAATACAAAAATACAAAAATACAAAAATACAAAAATACAAAAATACAAAAATACAAAAATAAAAAAATACAAAAATACAAAAATACAAAAATACAAAAATACAAAAATACAAAAATACAAAAATACAAAAAATACAAAAATACAAAAATACAAAAATACAAAAATACAAAAATACAAAAATACAAAAATACAAAAATACAAAAATACAAAAATACAAAAATACAAAAATACAAAAATACAAAAATACAAAAATACAAAAATACAAAAATACAAAAATACAAAAATACAAAAATACAAAAATACAAAATACAAAAATACAAAAATACAAAAATACAAAAATACAAAAATACAAAAATACAAAAATACAAAAATACAAAAATACAAAAATACAAAAATACAAAAATACAAAAATACAAAAATACAAAAATACAAAAATACAAAAATACAAAAATACAAAAATACAAAAATACAAAAATACAAAAATACAAAAATACAAAAATACAAAAATACAAAAATACAAAAATACAAAAATACAAAAATACAAAAATACAAAAATACAAAAATACAAAAATACAAAAATACAAAAATACAAAAATACAAAAATACAAAAATACAAAAATACAAAAATACAAAAATACAAAAATACAAAAATACAAAAATACAAAAATACAAAAATACAAAAATACAAAAATACAAAAATACAAAAATACAAAAATACAAAAATACAAAAATACAAAAATACAAAAATACAAAAATACAAAAATACAAAAATACAAAAATACAAAAATACAAAAATACAAATTTAAATGCTTGTGCTTGTGCTTGTGCTTGTGCTTGTGCCTGTGCTTGTGCTTGTGCTTGTGCTTGTGCTTGTGCTTGTGCTTGTGCTTGTGCTTGTGCTTGTGCTTGTGCTTGTGCTTGTGCTTGTGCTTGTGCTTGTGCTTGTGCTTGTGCTTGTGCTTGTGCTTGTGCTTGTGCTTGTGCTTGTGCTTGTGCTTGTGCTTGTGCTTGTGCTTGTGCTTGTGCTTGTGCTTGGGCTTGTGCTTGTGCTTGTGCTTGTGCATTTGCTTTTGCTTTTTTTTTTAAATATTTTAATCTGTAAATACCTGTTTGGAAGCAGTAAATCAGTGAAAACTAATTTAAAAGTTAAATTTTCAATAATTCCGCTACTCTTTTGATTAATCGTTCAAAAAAAACTTCCTTTCTATGCATATGTGCCCCACATTAACCCCTCTCACCCACAACGACAGCCAGTCAGCCAACCATCCATGATGAAATAAAACTTTTTCATACCAAATTAATTGCAATTGTAACTCGCTCTCTCCTTCTCGTCGAGTGTGCAAAAGTGCCCCGGCCGGGTCTTCCCACTCGTATTACACCCCCTGCGCCAGGTTGCAATTGTGACACGGAAGGAGAAAATTCAAATGAAGCTCTTTTGCCGTTGCGCCTTTGGAATGGCCTCGACCATTGTTTTCCCGCCGCCGCGGCCACAAAACGCCCCCCAGGTCATTGTGTGTGTGTGTGTGTCGAGCGCGGCGTTGGAAACTCCGGAAAAGCTCAGGTTTCCTCTGGGGTTAGTTTTCACACCGGGGTTTTCTAACCTCAAAGCCGCCCTCCTCCCCGCAGACTTCAGTCAGTTTGTGGAGAAGATCCGGCAGTCATTATTTTCTTCTTGAGCTGGTGTGTGCGAGTTTGTGTTTGTGTGTGGGTGATAAAGTTTAATTGAAATTGTGACAGTAAAAAATGGTGGGGTTTTCCCCCCTCTTTGCTTCAATTGAGGGTAAAAAATATGAGAAAGAAAGAAGCCCTCTGGCCACCAGCGAAAAGGGTCGAGAAGTTACGGAAGTTCTAGGTGGGAGAGCAGCAGGAAAAAAAACTCGAGTAAAAGAGCTTTTCTGGGACCCCGATAGCAAGGTTCGTTATTTACTGGCAACTTTGAGCAGTAAAGTTGCGCGCACCAAGTTAATGAAGGAAAAGTGGGAAGTAATTTGCTCAATTGGGTGAACACAGCAAAGTTGGTCATCAATAAGGGTGTGATCTTTGGATGTTTTTGACTGTGAACATTTTGTTTGGAATCGATAACAATAGAAAATTTTGTGCTTTTTTAATGTGTTAAAATGGTAAAAATTTGACTGAAGAGCACTTGATATTTCAATAAATAATTACACGTGATTAAAGGAAATATTCGAAAACTTCCGGTATTCAAAGTGAAAACACATGAGATGATAATGAATCTTAAGGTTTTCAATAGTATTTAGATACCAAGGCTGGTACAAATTTTATTCAAAGTTTTTTTACCTGCCCCCCTGCAATCAGCTTAAATTGATTCAAAACGCATTCCCCTGCGTTTCAAATCATTTTCAGCATGTTTGGTGTATATATACATTTTTAGAATTTTGAAAAATTTCGATGTTTAGTATCGCAAAAAGTTTTTTTTCGCTATTTTCTTTTTGTTTTTGACAAATCTTACATTTTTTGAAAACTAATGATTGCAATACACCTGAACTAGTGCAAAATGCATTTAAAAACACTCTTTGTATTACAAATTTGGAGGCTGTGGCTAGTTATTTCATTTTTTATATATTTTTATATATTTATTGACCTCCCCCCCCCCTCCTCGACCCTGGCCTAAACAGATTTAAAATATTTTTTACAAGATTTGATGTTTTCAGAACTTTTGGTTCATATTGTAGCTTCAAATTTGACAGTTGAGTAACGGGAAATGGCAGAGATTTTAAAACTATTTTTAAACTTTTTTTTGATGAAACATACGTTTATTTGGAATTTTTAGTACACCATCAAATTGGGCGTCTAATTTTACACAAAAGTCCCTTTGACACCAAATTTCTATATCTTCACGGTTGCGAGCTACAAATCACTGAAAAACGTGTCTTAGTAAAAAACCAGAAAAATGAAAGGGGTTGTACCGCCGCACCGTCACGAAATATCGAAAAATGGACCTCAGATTCGTGATCAGGGACCAAAATTACCCCTCAGAGCAAAGTTGTATGCAAATCGAAGAGGGGTCGGGGCAATTTTTTTCCGATTTTGTGTGAGTTGGTGGAGAATTACCCGAATAATATTTAATGTAAACCTCAAACTAAAAAAAAATAGGTGAGAAACAGCGATTTTACTGAAAAAGGTAAAATCGCTGTTACTTGCCAATAGTTTATTATAGTTTGAGGATTACATTGATTATTATGTAAAATTGTCCGTGAAACTCGATGGTGATACAATAAAACAAATAAAAATAAAAGTAATTGGTCGAAACTGAATTTTTAATATAAAACGTTAAAATATTGTATGAGAGGGCATTTAAAGATAAAATTATTATTATTTTCAAATTTTTTGGACAATTTTATGTAAAATTCAACCTAAAGAAAGTCTTTTGCTCAAATAGTTGCAAAGTAATGATTAAAAGAATTTTTTTTTTAGAAAATCGTCAAAAATGAGGGCGGTGCCAAAAAAAGAGGGATGGTCCAATCAGCACCAAACTTGAGATTTCTGGTAACTTTTAATAGATGAACGTTTCTTCCAAATTGGCGAAGGTCGAGTCCAGAATTGTACCCAGTTGACCTGGAATTACCCAGATATTGTTTAAGAAAAAATAGTAATAATAATAAAAATTGACAAATTTTTTTTCGACCATTCACACAACAAAAATGTTAAAAATAACATTTTTTGATGTTAGGGATGTAAAAAAAGTAATGTTTTGAGCTATGACATTCAATGAGAAAAAAAATTTGGCAGTGCTGATGAAAAATATCTTGATTTGAAAAAAATGGTTATAAAAAGTTAAAAAATGTTTTTGGCTTTCATTTGTTATTTCAGTGCCACCAAGGCAAAAAAAAAAAAGATTTTTCGATCTTGGCTTATGTATCTGCAGAAGTCATTTTGGTTGCCAATTACTGGAATATTTGGATTTTTTTGCCCAACAAATTTGCTGCAATGACATTGAAAATGGTTGCTGAAAAAAGCAAGCCGAAAAAATGGCTTTCTCTACATCGCTAAAATAGAGGCCAATTTTCGATGTTACAAATGAAATTACCATATAATTTTCTGATCTCCAGAATAGAAATGTTTTTGGAATTTTCATAACACCTATTTTTCTTAAATCACATTTTTGAGTCAGAGAATTTTTCATTTGGAAATATTTCAAGAAATAATAAAGGCTTATGTTTCTTGCACTTTCAACAATTTTGTAACATTTATTCTATTGTTGGATGGTTGTGAATTGTTTTGCTTAAATATTTGAATTCTATATCTTAAGTTTTAATGTAAATGTATTACATTGAAGTGAAATTTAAATGTCGCTTTTGAAAATGATTAAAACTAACTATAGTTTATTAATGTCTAATTCTTTTTCTTTTCAGAAAAATCAGTGTGAAATTTAAAATATTAGTAAAAACTTTGTTATTTGTAATTTTGAAAGTTTTAATTTTGGAAGGTAGAACCACCTTACCACTTTTTTGATGTAATTAAGAATGAAAAAGTGACATTACACCCGAAAAGTGGTAAAATTTATAAAATTTATTTTGTAGATAAGTCTGGCGTGAAGGCTTTCCCAAAATTAAAACTAATAATTTCATGCATCGGTGATTTAATAGCCTACTAGAGTAATGACACTTCAGACATCAAGTCAACCTTTTTCTCTAATCGACGACGACAACGGCGGTACATTAACGTCAGCATCCGTCTGTCGTTCACACATTTTCAAATATGACACTGCATTAATCACCCTCCACTACATGCCTGGGTGCTAATCTCTCCCTCAAACTTTCTCACCCATCCTCCTCACAGCCTCCCCCCCCCAGCCAGGAAACGTCTCAATCGTGTTTGAACAACCGATTAGCTTCCTGGCATGCCAATCATAGACTCCCACGTGGACCACCCCCTTCTGTTTCTTCTCCCACTTGAACCATGCAGCAGGGAAAGCCACAGGAATTCCCAGCAGTGTGTGCCCCAACCGGAAGTTTGCAGCAGCCCGCCAGCCAGCTGAGCTCAGCACAATTCAACCCATGAAAAGCTGAGCCGAGCTGAGTGGCTGTCAATTGAGCTCCCGCCCCCACCCAACTCCACGCTCAGAAGCTGAACTATTGGGAGCATGTTATCTCATTCCTTGCTCCATCAGCATCGCAACGCCAGCGCAAGTACTAAGCAACAGCGTCGATGGCATCGCTGGAGAATCCTTAATCAGTTTAGGAAGGATGTTTCTGCACCACTTTACAACCCATCCTCCTCTTTCCAGCTCCACGCCAAACATTCTTTTCTTTCCATCGACGAGAAGACGGGCAAGAATAGAAGATAGTCGCTGGTAGGACCTTTACTACCAACAACCCAGAGGAATTCCAAAACATCGAAGGCTAATGCTAATGATGATGCCGATTGTGACGATCACGAGGACGAAGTTGATGATGATGATCTCGGCGATGATTGGAACGATGAAGAGCATCGAGGAATCCTCACATACATTACAATCAACTCGTTCGACAATCGACGGGGGTGATTCTTTTTTTTTTATTTCACTCCGGGACCACGACTCACCAGTGCTAGTGGCTGTGCTTAGATATCGTTCCTAGTTCAGCCATGCTTCCTTGGCCGTTGGGTGACGACGTTTCAAATCCTTTAAGCTGCCCGTTCAGCAACAGCTTTCTTTCTCCCGCGGAGAACTATAGTGCGAGAAGGGGTGCTTTACCACGGGGGAGATGGGTGTTGCTTGCAGCCACGGAACGTCAGTGCATGGGTGAAGTTAGACGGCTTGAAATTTTTCGGTTAAAACAATTTTTTTTCGCTTGAAAAAGAGAGGAGGCGAATCACACAAAAGAAAATCGCTTCCGAACTTCTTGGAAAAAATCAATCTTTTGATGATTTTTTGTGAATTTCCTTGTTAGCACCACTTAAAATGTGTATTTCTCTTTTTGTTTACACATATGGCCCATCCACAAAAAGCGAAAAGTAATTTAATGATGATCGCAACCTATAATCAAGATGATGACCATGTTCCCTTCGGATTTTTTCTCTTGATGTTCGTGAATGAAAATTTTTAAAAGCATTAGACCAAAGAACAAGAAAACAAAAAGTTTCATGAATTTGCAACTAAGTTCAACATTGAAAAAGTGGAGGTTTGAAGAGGACATCAAATTAACAGAGTATTAAAACATTTATGAAAAACGCTTATCATATATTTCATATATTTTAACAACATTTCCCAAAATCATTGTTTTGAAGTTTAAAGGGAGTTCAACAATTCAGAACCCAACTAGGCCTCATGCTTCATTCAAACAAGCAAATCCAAAACATTTTCTTTTTATTTTTAGTTTTGATCCTTAAATTCTTCATTTGATGCCAATGTTCTGGGAATTGTTTTTTTTTTTCGTACATAACTTAGATGTGATTTTTTCCCAATTTTTTCCACATTTTAAGTCAAATTAGTATGAAGACTATGTCTAAACAGTGTTTAATAAAATTGGAAATACTAAACTAACTACGATAAATGAAAAATGATAAACATAAATTAAGGAACACAAACATAAAAAAATAAAAGCATATTTTGAACAAAATTTACCTGGTATAGGATTGATTGAAAATTGTGATAAGGTTGTTTTGTGACATTAAGTAACAAATAGATGGTGACGATTCTCGAGATTTTGAATTTCCCGGGAATCGAGAGTTGAATTTGGCAATTTCCTGGGAATTCCCGGGACCCGAGATTTTTTTTAACTATGCCAATAGTGCCAATAATTTAAAAAGGAAAAGTCATACAAGATCGTTTTTGAGCTTTTTGGGACTCAAAATTGTAGTTTAAAGTGATACGAGTCTTAATTCGCACACAGTGATTTTTCAAAAGTTGTTGCATGCACTTGTTAAATAGCAAATATATAATTTCCCAGTATCGCAATATGATACATAACAGCTCAACACAAAATTTTGAAATTGATTTTTTTTTTGTTTAAGGTCAACTGAAAATATTCATTGAAGAAATATTTACAATTATCAGGAAAACTCGAATGTTGATGAAAATGAAATTGCTACGCTTGAGAGACGAACATTTTGAAAAGGGTTTTCCCTATTACAAATAATGAACAAGAATAAAAAAAAACTTTGTTTGATTTCTAGGATGTAACTGCTAAGCATACTTTAAGGTAATTTTTTTGGGCACATTTTTTGGGCTTGTCTCAATTCGTCGCCATCGTGCTAACTTGTCGTACGTGCATTTTGGGCCAAATTGAGTTAAGAACGCCATTTTGTGCAGCTCACAATGCCTCACCTTTTGACCTTCACAGATCCCCAAAATTCGATTTCAATCCTGAGATATTCAACAAAAACCGAAAAAACTCCGTGCATTTTTGACACTTTACATATGAAAGTAGTTTCAATCTTGTCGTGCTGTCTTGTCACTCCATGAAAATTGATGTAAGTGCGACAAAAGGCCAAAGGGATTTCAGGCCAGGAAAGTCAGGATGCGTTTGTCGCACGTACAAGCTAGACTACCGTAAACATTTGTAATTATAACTCGGGACTCCAGCAACCAACTCCAACCAAGCTTTGGGACAATGCACAGAATGGTGAGCCAAACAAAACGTGTTTGTTATTGTTTGCATTGCGTGCTCTCGTTTTTGAATATTCAAGGTCAAACATTAAAACGCGTTTTTCTCGGAACGTCAAAATGGCGGGTGCGACAAGATAGCACGACGACGTCGAATTATAGTTATTCCCAAGTAACATTTTTTCCCAGGAGTTCTACAAGAGCTCTTTAAGATAGCTACAGCACATCAGTTTGGACCGCGGTAGGATAAAATTCTCTTCAAAACTTCTTCAGGAGTTTGGAAGAGTACTTGAAGAGAAAAAAAAATTGTCCAAAGAATTCGATAAAAATAAAAATGTGAACCCTTAAATGCCCCCTAATATTATATTTTAACGCTTTAAGTATTAAAATTCAGTTTTGACCAAGTTTAATAATTTTGTTTACTTGATTGTAATGTTTTCAGAATATTTTTCACAGTTTACAAAAAAAATTTAAATCCATTGATATTTTGCATAGAACAATGCATTTTGTGATACTATATACCTCAAAATATTTTCAATAAGACTTGAATTTGAACATAACTTCTTTTACAGCATTGCCCCCATCATCCCTTCCCACACCCCTCCTCCCTACCCACCCTTTCTGACTTCCAAAGCTAAGGGACAAAATATTTCTAACTGCCCAAAAATAAAAATATGTTTCAGTTGAGTAGTAAGCGAAACTTATTCAAAACTTCAAAAGTAAGCATGTTTGAAGAAACAAAATTTAGAAAAAAAAACGTTTTATTGAAAACATCAATTTAATACATAATAATTTCAGTGAATCAACAATTTCTTTCGTTCACTGACAAAATTAAACTAAACAATGAAATTTAATTTGAAATATCAAACCTTGCACAGTGAGAAAAAACGAGGAAAAAATTGACAATAATGATGCCGGTTAGTTAGAACTTTCAACCAAGACATTTCTTTTGTGAAAAAATGTAATTTGCGTAAAGCCCGTTTAAGGCCGATTTACCCCTTTTTTTGCTGTTTTTATAAGTTTTAAATATGTTGCTGAACGTTCAATGCTTTGACACAACTCTTTCTTCTCTTTTCCAAATGAGTTTCAGGTACATTTCGCGGGTTCTCACATTCGACAATTGATTTTTCGGAATTATTCACGTTAGAAAGCGTTATGTCAAAACATTGAAACCAATAAAAACAGCAAAAAATAGGGTAAAATAACCTTTAAAGGGCCTTATGAAATTTCTGTATTATTGCCATCACCAATCGATTCCTCAGAATTTTTCACATAAGAAAAGTCTTGGTTGAAAGTTCTGATTGTCCGGCATCAATTAAGTCCGTTTTTTCCTCGATTTTTCCCACTGTGCCTTGTCTCAAACTTTTTTGCATTAACCCTTTTAGGTCTGATGAGTGATATATGACCCCAAATTTAAAATTTTGAAAACTGGTCTATAATTTTCGTATGGTCCTCAAAATAGTTTTCGCATCATTAGATAAAAAATATTTTTGTTTTGAAAATTCTGCCCTGAAAGGATTGATTAAAGTAAATAAAAAAAAATCTGATTTTTTTTTATTTATGATTTGCTGGTCAAGGGGATTGTTAATTAAATGGTTTCAATTTCCAAGCTTGATTTCTACATAGTGAAACAAAAAACGCTGTATGCATTGATGTAGCAAGCAAGAATTCCAGAAAATATTTCTATTCTTCTAATTTTTATGCTTTTTACCGATCTTTGGTCTCAAAATATAAAAAAAAACAAAATTGCTTAGTTTCATACAAAAATATGTTAAAATAAACGTTATGCAATGAATTTTTAATTGCTTACAATCGATTGTACATTTTACTTTTTAAATGATACAATATTACAATATTTTAGCACTATTTTAGGATAATTGAAAAAAATATAATTTCTTACTGTATCAACAACTTAATTCAAATAAAACAAATAATTAATATGCAATCGTTTAGGAAATTTTGTTTTTTTATATCAAATGCACCGTTTTTATGTTTTAAGATTTTTAGTTCCTTCAAAGTTTTAAGTTGTGGCTATTATAAACACTTTTTTTTATTATAAAGATGGTATAGTTTCTAACATTTTCTCTTTGGACATTATTAATCCTTCCTTTAACTGGTTAAGATAGGTTTGCAATAACATCCAATATTTGAAGCATTTGAGAAATTTAGCAAATCAGCCCTTATTTTTAATTGTTGATATCTTGAATTTTTATTCACATTTCAATATTTTTGAATGACATTTAAAAAATCAAGGTCAACTCTTTTAAAATTAAAAATATTCATCAGGGGAAATAGCAAAGAATTTTCTCCATTTTTTGTTTTTATTTTCAGATATGAAAGAAAGGACATTTAATAAATTCTATAAAATTAATTTAAAAAAAACCTGAAAACGATATCAAAATTTTTCAAGTTTTATCAATTTAAGTCCAATAAATTAAATTAAAAAAAAAACAAATGGTTCAAGTTGTTAATTAAAATTAAAATTAACATTGGTAAACTATCATTTAAATGGTCTTTTTCGGTAGATCGATTAAATACTCGTATTTTTTTGTGAAAAATCATTTTCTGATGGATTTTATCAATGTTTCAAAGTTTTTTATTCACATGTTTCTGGCTTTAACCTTCTTGGTCATTCGCTTCCCAAGCTTGAACTTGTAAACTAAATAAAATAAAACAAAAATTTAATTGAGAAATGTTTGATGAATCATTAAATGCGTTTTAACTTATGATCCAATTGACGTTATCAATTCAATTGGTACAGTTTTAATATAAAATTTTGTATGAATCACACTGACCGCATTGTTATTTGAAATTTTAAAACATGAAATATCCTAGTAAATCAAAAGCAATATAGAAAAAAATTATTCGAATAAATACATCCATGGAAATTGCGTTGCTTATCCTAGCACATTGTATTCAAATATTTTAGAAACAAGCCTTACCAGTCCAACAGATACTATATTAGAAACTATAAATTTAAATTCTATTACAAAACATTTTAACTAATCTCGAACGATTTTTTTAAATCAGATTTTCAATTTAAAAAAGAACATCACAGACTTGGAATGTGGAGAACCTCATTTAAAAAAAATCATGAATAAATACTAAGGGGTACCAGTAGTTAAAATAAAACCACTGATTAGTGCTAATTTGGTCGATGAATAATCATTTCAATCAAAAATCAAATTATTCGCTCTACAGCATTGCCTTGGCGTTCTCGATTGCGAGATTCCTACTCGAAACTAGGTGTTCGAAGGCTTGATTGTTGAGGCAATTGCAAACCTCTTTTTACACCTGAACCTCTTTTTACACCCCGGGATTCGAACTGATGACCTTTGGATTGTTAGTCCAACCGCCTACCAGCGACTTCACCGAGGCAGGACCCAGGGAGACGACTCCTACACCTGGACTGAGCTAACGACCTAACCTTTTAGGTTAGTCCGGGGCCAACATTTACTTCCCGTCCGACGGAAGGCGTGATCAGACAAAGCTCGTCTCGAAAAATTCCACCGGGACCGTCTGGGATCGAACCCAGGCCGGCTGGGTGAGAGTCAATCACGCTTATTTATTTACTTGTACTTTGCTTTCTTCTCTCATTATAATGAATTTATTTATTAATTTGATTCTTGATTATTCACAAATCGGTTTCAATTATCATGTTAAAATAAAATCTTTGTGATTAATGTTTTTTTTTGCATTATTAAAATTAATCAAACATTTATTTCAATAACATTCTTTCGCCATACATCCCTTAAACCAAACCAAAGAAACCACATCCTTCCGGAGGAGTCTCCCCATCCAAAGCATGCCACGGCCCCACTCGTCGCGCTCTGGTTTGTCGTATTGTGTAACATTCTCCCCCACAAGTGTGAAGTGTGTGCGATTACCACCCGTCCCAGTCGATTTTCCCTACATGGCAGAATTTATATGCTAATTTTTGCTAATATCGAAATGGATTATTATGGATGCTGTGTCGTCGCCCAAGCAAAAAGGCTGTTGCGCCTGGCGGCAGTTTCCTGCTCGTTTTTTTTTTCTACGGGTTTACACACATTTTTTTGTCGTCCTTTCACCACACATCGAATCCTGAATTTACATATGCGGGAAGTTCGGCGGCTGCTGGCATTGTGCTCCCATGTGGCCACAATTCCTGCGAATGTTGGGTGGTTTTTGGGGGACTGGATTTCAATTTTGACTTTGCATACAATCTTTTTTTTCGGTTGGTTTTTTCGGATTATCATAAAGAGGTAGTTCAGGTAGATTTTCTGTTCGTAAGTTGTTACACTTTAGCACTCGAGTCAGCTGGCTGGTGTGTGAGGAACCTGGGGCACACTGTATCAATGACCAAATCGAAGAATCGATTTCGTTTCCAATCGAAACTGACAGCGGTGCTGAAGTCGATGGGAGGATTCTTCCGAGGGAAAATCATCCTCTTGATTTCACACGACTAGCTTCTCCTTCCTGCAAGGACTTTCCTCGGTCGAGTCGGTGTGAACCAGATATTGCACTCAACCAACCACAGAATTGAGGAAGTCCCGGTGGTGTTCCGAGACTGGGTGCAGTTGATGATAGGGCATATTATGCTATCCAATCTGAACCCTGAGACCGTTCTTGCTGTTGAGATTTTATTTTTACGATATTACTTGATACGTCTTCTATTATACAGGTATTAAAAGCATTAAGCTTGTTCTCGTGCAGAGTCGGAGATCACCCCGGCGAAACTATTCCTTACTCGACCCTCTTCTCCAGGTGCTGCATTTATCAAGCTTCTTTTCATCCCGGGACCACCTTCCGGATGAACGGTTCCTCTTCGTGGAAGTGGTGCCTCTCCAGAGCAGAGGTCGGAATGAAAAATATTTCCTCATTTCTCAACTCTTCACCCTACACACACTCATACACACAGGTGAGCCAGGCCACCCAGGAAAGCAATCCAACAGCTCATTTCGACGGATAATCCTGGCGTGGGCCCGGTCGACGAGATTGCCCGGTGGAGATAGTATCATCATCATCATCGTCGTCGACGCCGACGAAGACGACGTCGTCAATTCACATTTTCTACCGATTTTCTTCATTTCACCTGATTGAGGTAGAAATTTCAATTTTATATCATATATCGCCTCCGAGAGTCAACCCACCTCCAGACGCACACACACACACACACACACACACACACACACACACACACACGCGAGGTGAAATTATATATCCTTCTAGAGCTAGAGTAAAACTGATTGCGAATCTTCTGCCCGGAGAATAACGGTTGAACCTTGGGGTCTCCACGAGGAATCACTACTGGCTTAGAGGAATCTGCAGCAATCAAAAGGTTTCCCATTTCCCGGTATCCTGGGCGGGTTGGCTGGCTGGCTGCTACTGGTTGTACGACTGCTGCTGCTGAGGGCGTTGCGTTCTCTGGATAGTTTCGTTGATGAATTTTGCCGTTTTTCGTTTGCGAATCGAGGTGGAATAGAAAAGGGATCTTTCTATTAGTGGTTTGGTCTTTTCTTTATTTGGGTTAGTATGGGCTGCGGTGCAGCTTTAATGCTTGAGGCAACCAACTTTGTTTAAACTTTTCAACTTTGGCAAGAAAAAAAATATGTAAAGGGCTTTTTATTTGTATTCAGTCAAAGCAACAACTTTTGTTCTGGTAAATGTTAAATTGTGAGAATTTTTGAAAGAAATAGAAATAAAATGCGTGGAGATTGGAGAAATTCGCTTGCTAACTCATTTTACCGTAGGGAATGTAATTTGTGGTTGATATTACCCCTCATTGGAAACATTTTTTTTTGTCAAAATTGTATGCAGAAAAAATAAAAATATTTTTGTCGCAATCATCCCCTTCAAAAACGGGTAGAAAATCAGGGGGCAAAAAAACTATTATTTCAAAAACATTCAAAATTAGAACTGGATTAGACGTTTAATCAACTGACAAAAATTTTAAATTCACTTTCCAGCATTGATAGCCCAAGGCGTGTTTTCTTAACAAACTTTTCAGGAAAATAGTCATCGCTACTTTCAAATGTGTGCGAAAGGAAATTTTCTCAGCTTCTAATGCATCATAGAGCGAAATGTTTCGTCTAGAAAATCTGAAACATCTATTTTAGAAGTTATTTTAACAAAAAATCAATCAGAACCATTTTTATTTTTTTTAAACAAAAAATAAGGTGGTTATAAATCATTTCTCAAAAAGATGGGATTTATAGAACTTCTATAATATTGCTGATTTTTTGATCATTTCATTCTTAAAAAAACAACGTAAAACATCATTTAAAACTTATGGAATGTATTTCTCCTGAAGCTTGCAACAGAATACTGTGTATAATGTGTAGTTCAATTTCGATTTTAAAACATGTTTCTATCCATGCAACTGTTTAATGTTAGGTTTAGGAAAAAATATATTTATTCTTATCAATTCAATAATACAGTTCAGACTCGATTATTCAAAGGCCATTGCCAAATTTCACATCAAATAATCGAATCATAAATAAAAGTTTTGTTCGTTGTCTTATTTTTGATTGTCGAGCCTAAATATGACCCCTACACTATTCTAAATTGATTCAGAATTTTCAAATCCAAGATGGCGGTGATGAAACAAAAAATTGCCATTTTTTAATTGAATTCAAAAAATTTGGTGATTTTTTATTTAACTTTTAATCACTAAAACTTGCAAAAAAACACTATTTTTTATTTTATTTTCTGATGTGTTTTAGAGCAAAAAAAATCTTTAAGCGAGTTATGAATTTCTTAATCAATACTGATTTTTTCAAAAAATCGAAATTTTGGTCGCAAAAATTTATTAACTTCATTTTTCTATGTAAAATCCAATTTGCAGTCAAAAAGTACTCTAGTAACATTCGTAAAATTTTACGATCTTTTCGAAAAAAAATATTTTTAAAATTTTTAAACCAATACTAACATTTTAAAAGGCCGTAATATTGAATGTTTGGCTCTTTTGAAATGTTAGTCTTGACTTGAAAATATTGTTTTCGAAACGATCGGGAAATTTCATAAATATTTCATATTTTAACATTGAAAATCGGACCACTAGTTGCATTAGAAAATGGTGGGTTGTTTGGGTGAGACTTAGAAAACATCAATTTTCCTGTTTTTAAACCTTTGCATGGCAATATCTCAGCAACTACGGGTCGTATCAACATAGTTCAAAAAAGAAAAATATAGAGAATTTTCTCAGCTTTTAAAAAATAAAAGTGGGTAAACATGTGCACTCATTTAAAAAAAATTAAAAACTGCGACTAATTTCAAAAAAGTCACCTAAAAATGTATTTAATCTGAAAACGGTGCACTTTTTCAAAATTTCACCAAAGTATTTTTTGATTGCAAATTTGATTTTTCATCGATAAATGAAGTTGAAAAATTTTTGCGACTAATTTTTTGATTTTTTGAGAAAAATCAGTATTGATTAAAAATTAATATTTCGCTCAAAGATTTTTTGCACAACCTGGAAATTTATGTAAAGTTGGCATTTTATGTCATCTAAAACATATCAGAAAAAAAAAAATAGTGTTTTTTTTGCAAATCAAGTTTTAGTGATAAAAAGTTAAATAAAAAATCAAAAGATACAGATTATTGAGTTTCATACATCATTTTTGTATGGACAGCTGCCAAATTTGTATGGAAAATTATATGGGTAATTCTCCGCCAACTCACACAGCATTTGCCCCGACCCCTCTTCGATTTGCGTGAAACTTTGTCCTAAGGGGTAACTTTTGTCCTTGATCACGAATCCGAGGTCCGTTTTTTGATATCTCGTGACGGAGGGGCGGTACGACCCCTTCCATTTTTGAACATGCGAAAAAAGAGGTATTTTTCAATAATTTGCAGCCTGAAACGGTGATGAGATAGAAATTTGGTGTCAAAGGGACTTTTATGTAAAATTAGACGCCCGATTTGATGGCGTACTCAGAATTCCGAAAAAACGATTTTTTCATCGAAAAAAAACACAAAACAAGTTTTGAAAATTCTCCCATTTTCCGTTACTTGACTGTAAACATTTTTGCAACATGCCATTTAATGGGAAATTTAATTTACTTTTCGAATCTTTATTGACTCAGAAGGGTAATTTTTTCATTTAGAACAAAATTTTTCATTTTAAAATTTCGTGTTTTTTCTAACTTTGCAGGGTTATTTTTTAGAGTATTATAATGTTCTACAAAGTTGTAAAGCAGACAATTACAAAAATTTTGATATACAGACATATGGGGTTTGCTTATAAACATCACGAGTTACCGCGATTTTACAAAAAAAAGTTTTGAAAAAGTTGGTCTTCATCGATCATGGCCGTTCAACGTCACCCGCTACAGACACGGACGACGAAACAAAGAGAAACGCTAAGAGTAACTTTTTCAAAACTTTTTTTCGTAAAATCGCGATAACTCGTGATGTTTATTTGACTTCTAATGTCTATATATCATTTTTTTTTTGTAATTGTCTGCTCTACAACTTTGTAGAACATTGTTACACTCTAGAAAATAATCCTGCAAAGTTAGAAAATACACGAAATTTTAAAAAGAAAAATGTTGTTCTAAATGAAATAAATGACCCTTCTGAGTCAATAAAGATTCGAAAAGTAAATTAAATTTCCCATTAAATGGCATGTTGCAAAAATTTTTACAGTCAAGTAACGGAAAATGGGAGAGTTTTCAAAACTTGTTAAGTGTTTTTTTTCGATGAAAAATACGTTTTTTCGGAATTCTGAGTACGCCATCAAATCGGGCGTCTAATTTTACATCTAAGTCCCTTTGACATCAAATTTCTATCTCATCACCGTTTCAGGCTGCAAGTTATTGAAAAACACCTCTGGAAGTGGTCGTTCCGCCCCTCCGTCACGAGATATCAAAAAACGGACCTCGGATTCGTGATCAAGGAAAAAAGTTACCCCATAGGACAAAGTTTCACGCAAATCGAAGAGGGGTCGGGGCAACTTTTCCCGATTTCGTGTGAGTTGGTAGAGAAAATTACCCATATGGACAAACTAATGATGCAAAATGGCTTCTTTGGGCATACCGAAGGCACCAAAAAGTTTCAACTGGATTAAAAAATACAAAAATTAAAATTTAAGAAAAAAGACCGATTTCGTAGAGAATTGCTCTACTTCAAAAATTATGCTAAAAAAACGATTTTGACGTATGTCCGGAAGATTGTAAAAAGGGTGGTTTTTGCAAGAAAACCTATCATGTTATAGATTTTCAGAAAGGTATTAAAATGACCTTTCCAATAAGTCCAAAATATTGAAGATCTGACAATCCTATCAAAAGTTATTAGAACTTAAGTGTAATTTATACACTTTCTGGAGGCCAGATCTCAGATATTTCAATAAAAATGATTTCCGGGTCCATCATGCGACCTATCGTTAGTTAGATAATCAAAAGACCTTTCCGATAAGTCCAAAATATTGAAGATCTGACAATCCTATCAAAAGTTATTAACACTTAAGTGTAATTTATACACTTTTTGGAGACCGGATCTCAGATATTTTAATAAAAATGGTGTCCGGGTTCATCATGCGACCTGTCATTAGTTAGATAATCAAAAGACCTTCCAAATGGGCTTAAAACTTCGAGGATCCGATAACCCTATCAAAAGTTCTTAGCACTTGAGTGTTATTTATACACTTTTTGGAAGCCGGATCTCAGATATTGTGATAGAAATATTGTCTGAATCTTTCATGCGAACTATCGTTCGATAGGTTTTTTATCAAACCTTGCCGATGAGCCAAAAATATTGAAGGTCTGCGACCCTATCAAAAGAAACGAGCAATAAAGTTGATTTAAAGGGGGAATGTTGCTATTTTTACTGAATGTATTGACTTTATGAATGTGAGGAAGGCATGAACCACCTAAAGGTGTATTAAGTAACGTTTTAAATTAACTATGCGAAATAAGGGTCCAGAACAATTTTTTAGTACCGTTTTTTGTTATAGTTATTAATTTAAAATTTCTATCACGAAGTCAACTAAAAAATATTTTAAAACATAAAAAAATAAATTAAACATATTAAATTTGCAGCCACAATCTGAAAACACAATAAACGCAACAAAATACTGAAGAAAGCTATCCTATAGTTTCTATTCAATGCTTGTGCCAAGTCTTTCTTGGCACCAATTCCAAGTGACATTCCCTTGGCACAAAGATCTTCCATATTTTCCCCAGCCAATACACACCGGCAGCTTCAATTATCTCCACCATAAGCAGATAATGATTTAAATGAATTTATACCTCTCCCCAGCACAGCACACACATCTTGGGTCAAAAGGTTTATCCCCCTCCCACCCCACTCCCGTAAGCCTGATCCTGTCCACTCGAAAGCCATGTCCGGCGCTAAATCGCTGTCGGAATTTATTATTTATGGTGGAATTATCGGGCCAAAGCCGAACCAATCGACCACCGCCCTTCTTCCCCCGCTTCCCCCTGAAATGTTATGCAAAAATCAATGCATAAATTTGCTGCCCATTCAGAAAGAGAGTGCCAAGAAGAAACTACAGCGCGAAAAAGCAAACCCTTTTCCACTCCAAGGTGAGGGGGAACATTCCCAGACGGTTCTTCCCTTTGGAAATTGCGTGGGTGGACGGGAGGAGGGGGAAAATGGGGATAGTTGGGAATGCGGAAGGACAGCCAGACGCCGGTATTGATTGTTCCACTTTATAATGTGCAGTTTGTGCAGTGTGTGTGTGTGCGGACTCTGTTATGTCGCTAGCCATGGTTTTCCAATCCACCTCCTACGATTTTCCTCCCACCTGCAACGGTGTGTGGAAAATAAACACCTTTGTTGGTCACCTAGCAGTGTTTCAAACATTTCTTCTGAATATTTAATTGGTTTGAAATTGAATTTCTGCAGTTTTATTTTATCAATGTAAACTTTTCATCAAACACAATTTGCCGAATTTTTAAATTGAAAATGGCAAAACCAATTCAAATGTTCAACCTGATTCCACCGTAAGCAAAAAAAAACAAATCTCATTCAGTTATGAAACATTTTCCATTCCACGCAATCATAATTTTCCCCCGCATCACCAACAAGCCATAACAGTTATAAACGCGTAGTTTGGTGTGCCAAAAAAAATCACACTCACACACAATTTTCCCTCCGCCGGGCGTGGAAAATGAGCAAAGTGTGGAAATTGGCAAACGGCTACGCCGAGACTAGCGGGTTGATTTATAATCTAGGTTATGAACTATATATTCAAATCGAATTACGGCGCGGAGAGGGGTCAATTTGGGGTTCATCATTTTGCCCCCACCAGAAACCCTCACCCTCCGCAACGAGGTGGTCATGGTGGTGTGGCGGCTATTGGGCTCTTGATTGGATTAGTGCGAGGCCAAATCAATGGACGATTAATAGGATTTGATAATGTTGTGTGGTGGATTGGATTTCAAACTGGCGATTTTTTTTGTATTAATTTCCACATCATTGATGAGGCTGGGCAGTAAATTGTTGCGTTTTTCGAGCGCGAGATGTTCATTGAGATTAACCGCAAACGTTTATATATGACAGGTTTTGCCATTTGTACGGGCCAGCAATGTGGTGTGTAGTGCGGTTTTACTGAACAATTGTTTATTATTAGAGCAGTTCTCTAGGATTTCGGTCATTCGATTTTTTTTGTATTTTTTAATCCGACTGAAACTTTTTTGATGCCTTCGGTATGCCCAAAGAAGCCATTTTGCATCATTAGTTTGTCCATATAATTTTCCATACAAATTCGGCAGCTGTCCATACAAAAATGATGTATGAAAATTCAAAAATCTGTATCTTTTGAAGGAATTTTTTGATCGATTTGGTGTCTTCGGCAAAGTTGTAGGTATGGATACGGACTACACTGGAAAAAAATAATACACGGTAAAAAAAATTTGGTGATTTTTTTATTTAACTTTTTATCACTAAAACTTGATTTACAAAAAAACACTATTTTTAATTTTTTTTATTTTTTGATATGTTTTAGAAGGCATAAAATGCCAACTTTTCAGAAATTTCCAGGTTGTGCAAAAAATCACTGACCGAGTTATGAATTTTTTAATCAATACTGATTTTTTCAAAAAATCGAAATTTTGGTCGTAAAAATTTTTCAACTTCATTTTTCGATGTAAAATCAAATTTGCAATCAAAAAGTATTTTACTGAAATTTTGATAAAGTGCACCGTTTTCAAGTTATAGCCATATTTAAGTGACTTTTTTGAAAATAGTCGCAGTTTTTCATTTTTTTAAATTAGTGCACATGTTTGCCCAGTTTTGAAAAAAATATTTTTGAAAAGCTGACTATGTTGATACGACCTTTAGTTGCTGAGATATTGCAATGCAAAGGTTTAAAAACAGGAAAATTGATGTTTTCTAAGTTTCACCCAAACAACCCACCATTTTCTATCGTCAATATCTCAGCAACTAATGGTCCGATTTTCAATGTTAATATATGAAACAATTGTGAAATTTTCCGATCTTTTCGAAAAAAATATTTTTGGAATTTTCAAATCAAGACTAACATTTCACAAAGGCCAAACATTCAATATTACGCCCTTTTAAAATGTTTGTCTTGATTTGAAAATTCCAAAAATATTTTTTTCGAAAAGATCGGAAAATTTCACAATTGTTTCATATATTAACATTGAAAATCGGACCATTAGTTGCTGAGATATTGACGATAGAAAATGGTGGGTTGTTTGGGTGAAACTTAGAAAACATCAATTTTCCTGTTTTTAAACCTTTGCATTGCAATATCTCAGCAACTAAAGGTCGTATCAACATAGTCCGAATAAGCAAAATATAGAGAATTTTCTCAGCTTTTCAAAAATATTTTTTTCAAAACTGGGCAAACATGTGCACTAATTTAAAAAAATGAAAAACTGCGACTATTTTCAAAAAAGTCACTTAAATATGGCTATAACTTGAAAACGGTGCACTTTATCAAAATTTTAGTAAAGTACTTTTTGATTGCAAATTTGATTTTACATCGAAAAATGAAGTTGAAAAATTTTTACGACCAAAATTTCGATTTTTTGAAAAAATCAGTATTGATAAAAAATTCATAACTCGGTCAGTGATTTTTTGCACAACCTGGAAATTTCTGAAAAGTTGGCATTTTATGTCTTCTAAAACATATCAAAAAATAAAAAAAATTAAAAATATTGTTTTTTTGTAAATCAAGTTTTAGTGATAAAAAGTTAAATAAAAAAATCACCAAATTTTTTTTTACCGTGTATTATTTTTTCCAGTGTAGTCCGTATCCATACCTACAACTTTGCCGAAGACACCAAATCGATCAAAAAATTCCTTCAAAAGATACAGATTTTTGAATTTTCATACATCATTTTTGTATGGACAGCTGCCGAATTTGTATGGAAAATTATATGGACAAACTAATGATGCAAAATGGCTTCTTTGGGCATACCAAAGGCACCAAAAAAGTTTCAGCCGGATTAAAAAATACAAAAATTAAAATTGAAGAAAAAAGACCGATTTCGTAGAGAATTGCTCATTAGTGTTATTAGATTTTTTTTTGTGCTGGAAATGTTTGCTTGGTAAACATGCTTTTCAAACACTGCAAGGGTTAATGCTGTTTGCGGTTGACAAATAAAAATAAAACTATGAATGTGACAGCTAATTTTTGTTGCGTCAGTGCAGACATCTCTTAATTTCATAAAAATGATTTTTTTTTTCAATTTTGAATACGCCATAAAATTGGGCGTCCAATTTTACATAAAAGTCCCTTTGACACCAAATTTCTATCACATCACCGTTTTAGGCTGCAAATTATTGAAAAACACTTCTTTTTTCGCATGTTCAAAAATGGAAGGGGTCGTACCGCCCGCAGCTTGGATTCGTGATCAGGGACCAAAGTTACCCCTTAGGACAAAGTTTCATGAAAATTGAAGAGGGGTCGGGGCAACTGCTGTGTGAGTTGGCAAAGAATTACCTTCATCTTAAAATGAAGTCAAAAACTTTATTAAAACTAACTTAATCCACCATGTGGTTCATGCCTTCCTCACTTTTTAACAATAATGGGTAATATGAGTGGTTTGGACACATATTTCAGCTATTTTTTTAGATCCAGAAAAATAAGTACACAGATAAAACTCAAGTGGTCATAACTCGATACAGGGTTGCCAGATAATCAATGTTGTGGACCTTGTTGGAAAGGGTTATCGATTACCTAACCAACGATGGGTTGGATGAAGGATCCGGACATCGTTTACATGCGAGCAGTTCTCTACGAAATCGATCTTTTTTTTTAGAATTTTAATTTTTTTTTTTAATCCGGCTGAAACTTTTTTGGTGCCTTCGGTATGCCCAAAGAAGCCATTTTGCATCATTATTTTGTCCATATAATTTTCCATACAAATTTGGCAGCTGTCCATACAAAAATGATATATGAAAATTCAAAAATCTGTATCTTTTGAAGGAATTTTTTGATCGATTTGGTGTCTTCGAGAAAGTTGTAGGTATGGATAAGGACTATACTAAAAAAAATGATACAAGGTTAAAAAAATTTGGTGATTTTTAATTTAATGTTTTGTCACTAAAACTTGATTTGCAAAAAAAAAAACACTTTTTTTTTTGATATGTTTTAGGGGACAAAAAATGCCAACTTTTCTGAAATTTTCAGGTTGTGCAAAAAATCTTTGACCGAGAACCTACAACTTTGCCGAAGACACCAAATCGATCAAAAAAATCCTTCAAATGATACAGATAGTTGAATTTTCATACATCATTTTTGTATGGCCAGCTGTAAAAATTTGTATGGAAAATTATATTATTTTTATATTATTTTTATATATAATTATGCTCATGGGCAATTCTCTGAGATTTCGGTCATTCGATTTTTTTTTGTATTTTTTAATCCGATTGAAACTTTTTTGGTGCCTTCGGTATGCCCAAAGAAGCAATTTTGCATCATTAGTTTGTCCATATAATTTTCAGTATAAATTTGGCAGCCGGCCATATTACATTGGAAAATGAAGTTGAAAAATGTTTGCGATCAATATTTCGATTTTTTGAAAAAATAGTCTTGATTTGAAAATTCTTAACAAACAACACACCATTTTCTACTGTCGATATCTCAGCAACTAATGGTCCGATTTTCAATGCAAAAATATGAAACATTCCTGAAATTTTCCGATCCTTTCGAAAAAAATATTTTCAATTTTTTTAAACGAAGACTAACATTTTAAAAGGGCCAAACAAGAGCGTCCAATTTCCCGGGGTTACAAAGTTCCCGGGAAACGGGAAATTTTCAGCCAATTTCCCGGGAAATCCCGGGAATTCCCGGGAAATTTTACATTTATTGAAATTGTTATGATCTTGGTTTGAATTAATATTTAGCAAAAAATGTAAAGGACATCAATATTAATGGTTTAAATAAGTGTGAAGATCAATTAACAGCTTGACTGCATGTAAAAAATCATTCAACTACAAGAAAATGTATTTTGGTACTTTTTGATGAGAAATATTAAACTTGCCTCTGTGACCAGTTTATTGAAATGTGAGAAAATAAAAACATGCAGAAATTATATTTTTCGTGACAAATACTGGTTTCAGCTCTTGAACAAATGGTAAAGCTTTTGACGAAGAACTTCGTCTTAGGGCTCTATACAGGGTAGCAATCCAAAATTTCGCGAAGCGAAATGAAACCGAAAAATGAAACGCCTTCCCCAAGCAGAGGGGAAACTCACAGAAGCAGCGCGGCCGACGGTTTTGATATAAATATAAACGCCACCCCCTCCACAGCATTAGTTTAGTCGGTGGTCTACCACCGAAGCGAGAGGAGCTCAGCTCTTCTCGCGAGCGCCAGCCTTCTCTCTTCCCTACAAAACCACGGGAAATTTGAAGGCTGGCTTCAGTCGGTGGTCTACCACCGATGCGAGAGGAGCTCAGCTCCTCTCGCAAGCGCCACTAGGTGGCGTCTTCAGGAACTAGCCTTCCCGCTTCCCTACAAAACCATGGGAAATCGGAAGGCTGGCTTCAGTCGGTGGTCTACCACCGAAGCGAGAGGAGCTCAGCTCCTCTCGCAAGCGCCATCAAGCGCTTGGCAGTAGTGGCCACCACCTGGAGCCCCGGGGATGTTCCGATAAGGGGACATTTGCGGAACCATAAGAGTGGGGGCAATATAGGTATCAAACTTTAGGGATTTTGATACTGGACATGAAATTTGACATTTTGGCAGTAATGGCCGCAACCTAGAGTGGCCGGAGGCCCCGGGGATGTTCCGATAAGGGGACATTTGCGGAACCATAAAAGTTGGGGCAATATGGGTATCAAACTTAAGGGATTTTGATACTGGACATGAAATTTGACATTTTGGCAGTAGTGGCCACCACCTGGAGTGGCCGGAGGCCCCTGGGATGTTCCGATAAGGGGACATTTGCCGAACCATAAGAGTTGGGGCAATATGGGTATCAAAATTAAGGGATTTTGATACGTGACATGAAATTTGACATTTTGGCAGCAGTTGCCATAACCTGGAGTGGCCGGAGGCCCCTGGGATGTTCCGATAAGGGGACATTTGCCGAACCATAAGAGTTGGGGCAATATGGGTATCAAACTTTAGGGTTTTTGATACTGGACATGAAATTTGACATTTTGGCAGTAGTGGCCATCACCTGGAGTGGCCGGAGGCCCCTGGGATGTTCCGATAAGGGGACATTTGCCGAACCATAAGAGTTGGGGCAATATGGGTATCAAACTTTAGGGTTTTTGATACTGGACATGAAATTTGACATTTTGGCAGTAGTGGCCATCACCTGGAGTGGCCGTAGGCCCCGGGGATGTTCCGATAAGGGGACATTTGCGGAACCATAAAAGTTGGGGCAATATAAGTATCAAACTTGAGGGTTTTTGATACTGGACATGAAATTTGACATTTTGGCAGTAGTGGCCACCACCTGGAGTGGCCGTAGGCCCCGGGGATGTTCCGATAAGGGGACATTTGCGGAACCATAAGAGTTGGGGCAATATAAGTATCAAACTTCAGGGTTTTTGATACTGGACATGAAATTTGTAGTGGCCGCAATCCGGAGTGACCGGAGCCCTCGGGGGTGTTCCGATGAGGGGACATTTGCGGAACCATAAGAATTGGGGCAATATAAGTATCAAACTTGAGGGTTTTTGATACTGGACATGAAATTTGACATTTTGGCAGTAGTGGCCACCACCTGGAGTGGCCGTAGGCCCCGGGGATGTTCCGATAAGGGGACATTTGCGGAACCATAAGAGTTGGGGCAATATAAGTATCAAACTTCAGGGTTTTTGATACTGGACATGAAATTTGACATTTCGGCAGTAGTGGCCACAATCCGGAATGACCGGATCCCTCGGGCGTGTTCCGATGGGGGGACATTTGCGGAACCATACGAGTTGCGGCAATATAAGTATCAAACTTCAGGGTTTTTGATACTGGACATGAAATTTGAAATTGGCGGAACCATAAGAGTTGGGGCAATAAAGGTATCAAAATGTAGCTGCTCCTCTGTGATGTTGCTGCACGGTTACGCAAAACGGAAATGAAATTAAATCCAGCCTCGGAATAGAGTTATCTACGTGCGTATGTATTGCGTGTACGTACACGAAAAAGATTGAGGTTAAATTTTGTACAGTCCAGCAAAACAAATGGCGTGCTAGTGTGCGTGAGAGCGGGCTTAGATAACTCTATCAGAATCACCTCGAAATTTACGAGCGATTACATATGTGTGTCTGTGAGTGTAAGCGCGTGCAGTCCAAAAATCTCAGCCTGCTGCGCCCCACTTCAGCTCATAATTTTTGGATCGTCGTCGAGGCCACATCAGCTGCAGCAGAAGAGGGCGCAGAAGGCGAAACCGGCCAAGCCCGCGGCCCGTCCGCTGGTTGACGAAACGAATCTGGCCGCCATCACCCCGAAGGATCGGAACTTCGGAACGAATCGCCACTGCAGACCATCGGGAAAGAAGAAGAGCAGCTCCTCCACCATCGCAAGTGTAACGGACAAGAAGCAAAAGCCCCGCCGCAAGTAGCACTTAGGAACGTGGTGCTGATGCAGGTTGACCCAGACCAAAGCCATGGACATCTTCCTCAACGTTGACCGGAGAAGCGGCCCGAATGAAGCACTACACCTCGCGGAAGATTTGATAAACAAACGGCCCTTTTCAGGGCCACCAAATATCTCACGAAAGAGTTGTTCCTTCAAAATTTCCCTCTAAGAATGTTCCCTAAAAATTTAAAAAAAGATCGAATAAAAATCATTTCACCACAGAGTTAGCATGAAACCACTGTTTCTGTGTGGTAGAATGTCATACGCGCTTGTGTGTGTGGGTATGTGTGTGTGTGTGAGCACGGAGAGGAAAAAATCGCCTGCTGCAAAAATGCACAAGTCAGAATAACTTTTTCGAAAATTTGGAGCCGTCGCCGATTGCTGGCAACAGCCTTAAAAAAACACTGGCTCAGAAAAAGCCCCATCGAAACGACGTTGAACGCTTCAACTTTATCCTCAGCTCAAGCATCTCCGCCGTCAGGTATTCCCGGTTTGGTTGACTCGTCCGACCGGGAACTGCGGCCCAGCTCGAGACTACCGTGTCTGTTTCTCGCCTTCACCTTTCCTCATTTGCTGACGCGTCGTCCCTTCCTCGTTGAAAGTCGAGAGTGAAATGATTGCGAAAATGACAAATCGACCTATATTTATAGATTTTTGTTTTGGCATATCGCGGAACGATCAAATCTTGGTGGCGAATGCAGTAGGAACGGCAAAATGAGGAAAAAATCTTGCGTGCTTGTGAAAAGAGGGGAAGTAATAGCGAAGTAGAAGTATAAAAATGCGTTCTACCCTTTCCACTCCACTTAGTTGCCACCGAGATGCTGAACAAGTCGGGTCGGCTCATAATATCTGAGCCGCAGACGGGTGAAGCAGCAGCAGCAGGGAGAGAGAGAGCCCCAAATTCTCTCTTCCGGAGAAGGATTTCTTCTGAAAAATTACCTTTATTTTCTAGAGAGAGAGAGAGAGAGAGAGAATCGGAGAGCAGCACCGAAGAGGGCAAATTGTGTGCGAATGCCGTAGAATGACACACCATACATACACACTCCCGTTTCATGGTACACGCTGATTGGGTTCGATGCGTCGAGTTTCCCTTCCACGGATGTTCGATTGATGTATCTAAATTCGTCACCTGAAAAAACCATCAAAGACTGCGACCAACTACAAATACACCCGGGGACGAGCAAAACCGCCAGCGGAGGCAACTTTTAGGCAGTGGAGTAAAATCGTTTAACCTAGTAGACTGTGTGCAAATGGTTGTAGCCCTGTTGTATGGGTTAGTACAACGAATCTACTACGAGCTCGTGTAATTGGTCACGGCCCCGGGATGCACAGCCGGGTCAGTCAGGAAGCTTCCCCCAATTCGTTCAAAGATTTTGTTTACGCCAGTGGTGGCCAAAACCTGGAGTGGCCGGTGCCCTCAAAGAAGGTTCCCCCGGGGCCCGGAGGGCCTTTTACAGAACCATACGAGTTTTGGCAATATGGGTATCAAAATTCATGGTTTTTGATACTGAAAAAACCATCAAAGACTGCGACCAACTACAGATACACCCGGGGACGAGCAAAACCGCCAGCGGAGGCAACTTTTAGGCAGTGGAGTAAAATCGTTTAACCTAGTAGACTGTGTGAAAATGGCCATTTCGGCAGTAGTGGCCACAACCTGTACTGGCTGGGGCCCTCGAAGCAGGTTCTCCCGGGGCCCGGGGGACATTTACAGAACCATACGAGTTGTGGCAATATGGGTATT
>NC_068939.1:10737706-10877706 GCF_016801865.2 Culex pipiens pallens
TTGACATGTTGGAATTTATAAATTTATGGATTTTCGTTAATTCCCTAATTTTACAAGTTTTGAACTAAAAAAATATATTTTTTTATGTTTAGATTTTTTTGAGTTGTTAAATATTCTTAATATCTGTAAATATTTAAAAAAAATATTTTTTTTTATTTTAAATTTTTGTTTTTTTAAATACGTGAAATAGCTGTATTTTTTTATTTTAAAAATTAAAATTTGTATTTCAATTTTTTTACAAAAGAAATAGAAATTAAACTGTGATATTTTAAGCAAGGCCATTTAAAATATCCTTCCAAGTTTATTTTGCTAATGAACAATGTTTAAATTATGAGCTTTTTAAATTTACGAAACCACACACACTTAGATTTTTTAACCGAACTCGGTAGTTGAAAAATCGGTAAAGTTTAGATCGGTTAACAATCTGTCAAAATGAACAAAATTTTACCGAATTTTGGATGTACGATGAACAATTATGAACTTTATTACTAATTTCAGTATTTTTTTACCGAATTCGGTAATTTTCGGTTTACCGAACTGTTAAGCAATTGAAAATTCGGTAAAATTTTTCGAATTCTGTAAAAAATCTGATTGTGTAGAATTTTAATTTCAGCATTAAAAATTTTGAATTTTTTAATTAGTAATAGTAGCAGTTATTTTAGAAAGTTTTTTCTGCTCTCGTTTAATCGACTGAAATTTATGGAAGTTATTTCATCCAATTGATTGTATTGAATTTATTTGTAGTTGTAAGTCTCTCCAAAACTCTGCATTCTGTCATTCGTTAAGCAAATTGTATTCTGATAAGTACCTATAACAAATAAAAATGAATTGAATTGAATTGAATTTTTGAAGTCTAATGTTTTTTATTTCTGGATTCTTATTCTTTAGAATTTTTGGATCTATAATTTTAGAATTTATAAACGTTTGGTTTTTTTTATATTTCCATATTCTTGATTTTTTTTTCGTTTTTAAAGTATTAAATTCTGGGATTTTTTATTTGTTGATCTAGGACTTCGACATTTTAAAGTTCATAAATGTCTGGATTTTTTTTTAAACTGCTAGTTAAATAATTTTTGAGTTAGAAATAAATAATTTTTGATTTTTTATATTTTGAATTTTCAGATTTTTATTTGTTTTTTTTTTTGGTTTTTTATCTTTTTATTTTATTTTCAAACTTTAACAGTTTGCTTGTCCGATTTTTTTTTGCAAAGAGTCAACGCTTGCATGTCAAACGCAAAAAAAATGCAGGTTTGTTTGTTTGTTTGCCGTACTCTAATAACTCCTTCAGATAGTCGGAATAAAAATTCCGGTGAAAATCCGACCATATTTCGGTTTCCTAAGGTCCATCCTCGAAATCATTTACAAAGGAAAAAAAAAACCTGGATCGATTTGGGATCTAAAGTGGAGATAAAAGTGTCCAATAATTAGCTATCGTTGTCACAGGATAAGCACTTGAAATCTCAATTGTGTATCGAAAAATTACATTATTTCATGAATTTCCTAAATTTGAAACAAAATACAGTCCAGACTCGATTATTAGAAGTTTCGATTATCCGAAGGTTTGACTTCGAATAATCGAATCACGAAAAAATCGTATTTTTTTATTTTCTTGCTTTTAACATTAAATTCATGTTCTGCAACCCCATTTTTGTCAAATGTACTAATACAACCCAGAATGGTTGATTACCTAGGTATTAAATAAAAAAAATCCTTTTTTCAATATTTCATCACCGCCATATTGGTCATCACTTTAGAGTAATTTAGGGGTCCATTCTTAAGCTCAATAATCAAAAATAAGACAACGAAATTTTTTTTCCTGATTCGATTATCCGAAGTGAAATTTTGCCAAGGCCTTCAGATAGTCCCGTCTAACACAGTCCAGATTCGATTATCCGTAGGCCTCGGAAAAAAATCTTCGGATAATCGTATCACGATTATTTTTCCGTTGTCTGATTTTTGATTGTCAAGCTTATGTATGACCCCTTAACTACTCTAAAATAATTGCGAATTTAAAAATCCAAGATGGTGGCCAAAATGGCGGTGATGAAATGTTAAGAAAAGGCCTTTTGTACCTAAATAGGCAATCAACCACTCAAATTTGAGTAAAATGGGGTTACAGAACTCGAATTTGACTTTTATTTTAGAATATTTAAACGTTTAAACGTTTTGAATCTTTAAATAAACGATTCTAGAATTTTTATTTTTTTTATTTTTGTTGGGTTTAAATCTTAACATTTTTGAATTAATAAATCTGGAATATTCGATGACAAGGAAAAAACATTTTTTTTTCTTGATTCAATTGGGTACTAAAGCCCTATGTAAATTTTTATGTACAACGGTAAAAAACACGATCAAAAACCATTTCTGATCACTTTTTTCATTTTAATGCAAAAAAAATAATGACAAGACAACATTTTTTCGATGGATCAACTATGGTCCCCTTGAAACGAACTGTCAAGTAGGAGCTTTTCTGTCAAGAACAGGGTGGCCACCAGATTTCGATTTTCAATTTCCCGGTTTTTTCCCGGTTTTCTCCCGAGACCAGAAGAAATTTTCCGGAATGTTTTTAAACCAAATTTCAATGTTTTTTAGGCTAACGTTAGTATCAACATACTTTTTGAACGCATACATTTGGTTCAAAGTTTGAATTCATAAAGAAAGCTTTCAAATATCTTGAGGACAAAGTTAGTCAGTTGTAAACGAAGCCGTTTTTATTTGTTTCCAATCCAAACCTCTAATTTCCCTAATGATTGGAATTTTTCATCATCATGCTCTACAGATTTTACTAACTCAAAATAAATAAAAATAACGTTTTTATTTTTTAGAATAACATTAATCATTATTAGAAAGCCGGAAATAGAATTTATAAGAAAAGATTTGCAAAAATTGTCATCAACATTTATGTAAATTCTCGTAAATTTTCTTTGAAAAAAGGTTTTGTGAATTCAAGAAGAACGATTCTTCCAAGAATTATCAATTCCTGTGAATTAATTATTATTTTTTGGCTTAAATTATGTGAGTACTTTCTTTTTAAAAGTCTTTTTGCATCATTAGTCCAAACAAAAATTTATACACTTTGGCAGCAGTGCAGGAAAAGTGCCATACAAATATAAAAAATCGGTAGGTACCTTGAAATATTTTTTTAATAATCTCTTGTTTTTTTTAATGTTCGATCTTTAGTCTCGCAAAAAGTTTTTTTTTCGTTGACATTTTTATTTTCGTCAAATCTTACATTTTTTGAAGACTAATGATTGCAAAATAACTGAACTAGTGTAAAACGCATTTTTAAACATTTTTTCAATGTTGAGACAATGGCTTATTTTATAAATTTTTCTATTATTTGTTTTGCACTGCTGAATTTTTAATTGATGTTTGATTGAGACCTGAATTTTGAAGCATTGAAAATGTCGTTAAAAATGTGTTTCAATGCTAAATTAAATATGGTTGAAAAGGTAAATCTTGTTTCTAGAGTTGTTTAAAAACTTGTACTGGATAGGCCAAACAACGCCTTCAGTTTTCTTAATAAAGCTTCAAAATAAAATGTATTCCTTTATTTCTTTTAAACTATCTACTGAAAATGTCAATAAATTTGGAGATATTCCAATATTCCATATTTGTAAACCAAATTTTCATTTCCGCAAACATTTCCCATATTTCTTTTTGAATTTTATTTTATGTAAATTTCTGATGACGGACGAATTGTTTTTGAAACTGCTCAAAATATACATTCAAAAGATTTTCACGAACTGTTTTGATTTCAGATTTAAACATGCTATTTAATAGTACTTTTCAGAAGCTGTTGCTTTCTTCAAAAAATAATAATTCTTTTATATCTCTAAAAAATAGAATGGTTGAGAAAATTCTTAACTGCTTTCATTTTTGAACACTTGAACACTTCTTTTGGGGCCTCGGAAAATATTTTAAAGGTGTGTTTTTTGAGTGACAAATCTTGAACCTTAAATAAAAAAAAAAATCCTAATTTTAACCTTATGCAAAACTAGTATTTTAGAAAAGAAAGGTCGAATTGACAATATCCACATTATAAAACATAAGATATTTTTACTAACATTTTGAATGGTTTGAATACCTAAATGGTAGATGGCACAATTTACAAATTTGAAACAAATATTCGTAGAAGAAAAAAACTCAAAAACGGAGATATTCCAATATTCCATAATTGTAAACCAAATTTTCATTGCCGCAAACATTTCCCATATTTCTTTTTGAATTTTATTTTATGTAAATTTCTAATGACGGACGAATTGTTTTTGAAACTGCTCAAAATATACATTCAAAAGATTTTCACGAACTGTTTTGATTTCAGATTTATACATGCTATTTAATAGTACTTTTCAGAAGCTGTTGCTTTCTTCAAAAAATAATAATTCTTTTATAACTCTAAAAAATTGAATGGTTTAGAAAATTCTTAACTGCTTTCATTTTTGAACACTTGAACACTTCTTTTGGGGCCTCGAAAAATATTTTAAAAGTGTGTTTTTTGAGTGACAAATCTTGAACCTTAAATTTAAAAAAATCCTAATTTTAACTTTATGCAAAACTAGTATTTTAGCAAAGAAAGGTCGAATTGACAATATCCACATTATAAAACATAAGATATTTTTACTAACATTTTGAAAGGTTTAAATACCTAAATGGTAGTTGGCACAATTTACAAATTTGAAACAAATATTCGTAGAAGAAAAAACTCAAAAACGGTGGACTTTTCTTCAAATTCTTAAAATTGCTTAACGAATGCAAATTATAGGTTTATCATTTAAATATTAAAAATTCACCCGTTATTCACTGCACCTTAAATATGGTTGTAAGTTTGTTGCTTCAAATCAATTTGTTATTTTTTGTCTCTTAAATATTTTGTTTGGGACAAATGTCCGCCATTACGGGGTTTGTCTTCCGCACCACCTGAGACCGTTCGTGGTACTCCCAGGGGTACATGTACCCAAGGTTGAGAACCGCTGCTGTAAAGCAAACTATTTGCTATATTAAAAAAAAAACAACAAATTCACCAAGTAAAAATATCATAGGTTACATCAGAAAAAAAATCCATAGCCAAGATGCATGAGTTTATTACACAAATTCAAACAAAGTTTTCGCGAAGTCTTCATTTAAAATAACAGGAATAATATTCTATTTGAGAAAAGAACATTTTGAATACATTAAAGAGGCTTTTGTCAAATTTTATATAAACTAAAAATATTTTCCCGGTTTCTCGGTCGAATTCCCGAGTTTTTCCCGGTTTTTTCCCGGTTTTTTTCCCGGTGGATAAAAATCCCGGTTTTTTCCCGGTTTTCCCGGTTTTTTCCCGAGGTGGCCACCCTGGTCAAGAAGGACCGCGAGGTTAATTTTTTAAAATTGATTTAAAAATCCATTTTAAACTCTTTGTGGTCGTACAAAGGGTCATTGTACTCAGAAAAATAAGCTTTATCACTGTAAACAATAATAATAGAAATCTAAGCTTCATTTTAGGACCCAATTATCCGAAGTGAAGGCCTTTGGATAATCGAGTCTGGACTAAATGTTGCTCCATTTAATGTTTGGATCTATTATTTTTATGCTAAGATTTTTAAATTTCAAAATTATAGATTTTTGAATTTGAATGGGTTGGATTTTTTTAATTTATAAATGTTAGGATTTTTCAATTTTATAATTTTCTGAAATTTCTATATTTTTTTTTTTTGATTATTTCTTTTTTATTTGTTACTTTTGTTTATTTTGGTAATTTGTAAGTAAAAATTTTGAGATTTTAAAGTTTTTAAGTTTTGAATTGAATTTTGATTTTTCCCTGGGCTTTGTCATAATAAGTGTCATAGGTTTAATGCTTGTTTGGCAAATAGTATGATTTGATTCGATGTGGAATTAAAATCGAAGTGTTCAGTATATTGCTGAAGCTTCCATTTTTACACATGGACACCACTTCCCCCCCCCCCCCCCCCAAATAAAATAAAATACATAAATAAATATATAAATAAATAAATAAATAAATATTGAATTTCGATTTTTGGATTTTTGAATAAATTTATTATATTTGGTTTTTTTTATTTTATAAATATTTGAAAACGTTAGCCGTAATTTGTCGAAAAATATATCGAAAAAATATTAACGAATTATTACGATTGCGTGATGATTTTTCATCACGACTATTTGGCTATCAATTTTCTGATTCCCAAATAAAAATCATTTGGTTTTTGAAGAGAGTGAACAAAACACGTATGTAAGGTTTGGAGTTAATTCGTTTCATGACAATTGTATCGTTAGACTTGCACTTCTTCCTTCATCTTAAGCACTGGCCTAGTGGGTTATCTCCACAAAAAAAAAAACAATTTTAAATTTATTTTTAATGTATAGACTGATCTACAACGTCTTTGGTATGGAGGAAAAAAAATCAAATGTATTAGTTAGCGTCGGAAACGATTTCCTCTGGAATTTCCTTTTTTATATTAGTTGGTGCCTTCGACGTAGAAGCTTCATTCGCAGGTTGGCCATTTGTGTGCACTAGTACGTGCCGTTTTAGCTCAAAATTCGATCCGAAACGCTGAAATTTAAAATAAATCAATTGTTTAGTCTTGTTCCAAAATCAACCTCGCCATCTCTCACCATTTCACACGACTCGAAGTCGCACCGATACTTTCCACTGCGAAGATTCTCGTGTCGTTTCACGTGCTTGGTGCACGTCACCCGCTGCTGAAACCGCTCCGGACACTCGGGACACTTGAACCATCCGTCCTCGTCCTGCTCCAGCTTGATCGGAACCAGCCGTGGTCTTTCAACGCCCGCACTAGTGCCATGCTTCAGGGCCGCATGCCGGCGAAGTTCCGTGTTTGTGCCAAAGTTCGTTTCGCACGTTTCACACCGGAACCTGCCCTGCTCCAGGTCGATGTGCTTCCGGATGTGGCTCACGCAGAACGGACGCTGCAGGAACACTTTGCCACAGGACGAGCAAATAAATAAGTCGTTTTCCTCGATGACCTGATACGGTTTGCCGGTTTGCTTTAAGAGCTCCGATTTGTTTAGTTGGCGCGACTTTAGATTTTTGTTGCAGAAACTCTCCGTCAGCTTGGTAGCTGCTCGTTCATGACGTTGCAAATCGACTTGTTTGACGAAGCACTTGAAAATATTAAAAAGGAAATTATATTTTACCAAAAAAAAATAAGATTGTAAAATTTACCTTCAAACATTTCTTGCACTGATACCGCGCACTGTCCTTGATTTGGTGCCTACGAATGTGTGCTGCGCACGGCTGACGATGTTCAAATGTTTGCTCACATTGCGTGCATTTGAACCGCCCACTGGCGTCCTTTTCCAGCTTGGTCGTCTTCGGCGCTTTTGGCTCCTCACCGTGTTTCTCAATCGAGTGCTTCATCAACTCGGCATTTTCCGGAAAATACTGGAAAGATTACGTTGAAACGCATGTTTTGACCCATGCAGCAAAAATCGTTTAAACTCAGAGAATAAGTTTTGATTTGTTAGCGTGTAACGATTTGACAGCATTGAGACAGCACATTTTTGATTAGAGATCAACGAGCTGTCAAACCTGTACACGCTTTCAGGAACTTGATCGTCTCTTGAGTTTAATGAACTTTTGCTGCATGGGATAAATAATACGAAGAACCTTTCCAACCTTTTCACAAATTGTACACTGGAACGAGCCCTTCTTCATCGCTTCGTGCCTGCGAAAGTGGCGCATCACCAAACGCCGTTGCGTGAATGTTTTTGTGCACTCGGTGCACCTGAAGAGACCCTGCTCGTCACATTCACCGAGCTCGGTCGGTTCGGATTTGACCCGGCCGTGCTTGGCGGCCGCGTGCTGCGCGAGCTCCTTGTTGTCGGCAACATACTGAAAATAAAAAGGTTCCAAACGTTTTAAAACTTTAAAGAATTTTAAGGGTTGCAACTCAAATCGAATAATTAAAGCTTTTCACAAAAAAGTTAAATTTAACCATCAACATTGAGATATCGAGTGATTGGTATTTGTTTTTTTAAGGAATCATTTTTTTTTTAAACGTTCAAAAGTTTTAAGCAGGTAGCTAGAAACCTCCGAAAAATTAAAATATTACAGCAATCAAAATTGCACTTGATATTTTTAATCTAATCTAATCTAATCTAATCTAATCGAACACAAGCGCAGCCAGTCCGAAGAAAGCATCCGGGAAGAACTTATGGTTAGATTACGCCTCAAGTTCTTTCTTGTCATTATTAATGATTGCAGTACTTTCGAGAACCCCCGAAATGTATTACACTCACTAAAGCGGCCCGGCCTACTGCGTTGCATTAACCGCAAGAGACAGATTCTATGAACGGAACCCACATTTCATGGAATCATCAGGGGAAGAAGAAGAAGTGAGGACATACCGTACCAACCACTTCGAGTTATTTATAGAATATGGTGTGTAGTGTGTGTAGGGGAATTGTTGGGAAAGGGATTGTTGTATTATATAGTAAATGACCTTGTGACATTATTTCACCACTACGGATTAATTCACTCAAGGGTTGTCAACCCCTCGGTGGCCGAGTGGCTAAAGCATCTGACCACCAACCCAAAGGTGTGAGTTCGAATCCCACCTGATTCCATGCGTTTTTTGTTCATATTCAAAGTTCAATTATAGTCGAATAATTTCAAGGAGACCGGTCGGGAATCGAACCCGGAACCTTCCGCTTATGAGGCGGGAGTCGTAGCCATTAAGCCACGGGCCGGTCTCAAAAAAAAAAAAAATTGCACTTGATATTTTTAATAAAAAAAAAAAAAAAAAAAAATAAAAATAAAAAAAAAAAAAAAAATAAAAAAAAAAAAAAAAATAAAAAAAAAAAAAAAAAAAAAAATAATAATAAAAAAAAATGTTTTTTTTTTTTAATTTTTAATATTTTATAATAAGGCTTTCTAGTCAGAAATTTACCAACACACTCAAAGAATGTTTACATGGCAGCTGTGGGTTTGTTTGCATCAGATTTGCTATCTCGTTATACAGCAATTCCCCACGAAAACAGCATGATTCAAAAAAAAAAAAGTTTTCCGATCGGGCTCCAAATTTTTCTGGGGGTTCCTTGGCCGAAATAATTAGACCCGTATTTTTTTTTTTTTTTGCCATTAGAGTGACCTACGCTGTATTAGGGTGGTCCGAAAAATGGCAATTTTCGTCATTTTTCGCAAAAACCACTTTTTTCGAAAAACCCAGTTTTTATTTTCAAAAAATCGTATCTCAGAGTATTGAAAACATAAATTCACCATTTTTTGGTATGTTACGTGAAATTTTCCGAGGAATCCGATAAAAATATTTTCAGACATAGGCCCTTTGGTCACGAGACCTTCAAAACAGCATTTTTAGTTTTCATACGACCTTTTCAAATGTTAAGCTAGATTTTGGAAACTTCTTACTATTTTTCCCAAGTAGCCAAATTAATCACTTTTCTTTTGCATCTAAAAAGGGATGAAATGGCGCGGAGATATGATTTTTTGAAAAAAGTGGTTTTTACGAAAAATGACGAAAATTGCCATTTTTCGGACCACCCTAACACGGTGTAGGTCACCCTAATGGCCAAACAAAAAAATACGGGTCTAATTTTATCGGCAAAGGAACCACACGAAAAAAATTGAGCCCGGTCGGAGAACTTTTTTTTCGAATCATGCTGTTTTCATGGGAATTGGGTCCTAAAATGAAGCTTAGATTGCTGATATTATTGTTTACAGCGATAGAGCTTATTGTTCTGAGTACAATGACCCTTTGTACGACCACAAAGTATTTAAAATGGATTTTTAAATCAATTTTGAAAAATTAACCTCGCGGTCCTTTTTGACAGAAAAGCTCCTACTTGACAGCTCGTTCAAAGGGGACCATAGTTGATCCATCAAAAAAATGTTGTCTTGTCAAAAAAAAAAAAAATTGCATTAAAATGAAAAAAAGTGATCAGAAATGGTTTTTAATCGTGTTTTTTACCGTTGTACATAAAAATTTAGATAGGGCTTTAGTACCCAATTGCTGTATATATAGCAAAAATTTTTTGTCAGGCGACTTCTAGCTGTTTTTTTTTGGTACTGACCACCCGATATATCAGCCAACATATTACGCGGGGCTGTGACAGCTTGTTTACATCAGGGCAGTGTAACGAGGAGTTCGTCATATATTTTTGTCACTGGGCCTAGAAAGCCTTACTTTGTAAATTTTGTAATTTTTCTTCATTTTTTTTTAACTTTTAAGGTTTCCAGCTTTTAAACTTTGAAAAGAATTTAGTTTTTTGGGTTTTCAAATGTTGAAATATTTATACTTTTTATTATTTTTTTTTATATTTTAAATTATAAAAAAAAGTAAATTATAAAAAAAGAAATTTTGAACTTTTGAAAACAAGTTTCTAAATATCGAGATTGACTCGATCGTTATCCGTAATTTGTCGATAATAGAACAAAAAATTACGATTGATATAAATCAACAAGGCTATCGATTTCAGATTTCAAAATACTTAATTTTTTACAAAACACCGTTTTGCCTTACTAACTGAGGTAAGGCTATAATTCTGCTCTAAAAATGAACTCGTAGACCAACCTTCATGTATACTTATCGACTCAGAATCGAAAACTGAACAAATGTCGATTTTGCTCAAATTTTGGAATTCGATTCTGTTTAGAGTCCCATACGTACCTATTGATTTTTATTAAGTTTCGATACATAATTCAAAAGTTATGTACACAAATGTGTTTTGCATATATCCGGATCTCACTTAAATGTATGTAAACTATATCCGGATTCAACGTCCGACTCATCGTTGGTTATGTTATTGAAAATATGTCTCGAGTTATGACCAATTAAGTGATATTCGTGTACTTTTTTATAATCGAATCATGATTTTTTTTTTGTTGCCATATTTTTGTTTGTCGATATTAAGTATGACCTCTTAACTACTCCAAATTGATTTAGAAAAAAACGCACTTAATAATTTAATAGGCGATTTACTTTTCAAATTTTGCTAAAATGGGGTCGCAGAAATAAAATTTCATGTTAAAAGTAAAGGAAGTAGGGGAACAGCATCTAATTCCAGCGTGCCTCGAATGTTGGCAGGTCAGAACTTTGACATTCAATTAAAGCTTATTAAAAGCGTTTCCAACTGATATCGAGTGATAAATAGCTTAATGAGAAGTGAGCAAGCAAGTTTCTATCAACAGTTCTGCAAAATTAGTTTTTTAAATAGTGAAAATCAGCAAATTGGATGGAATTAGGAGCGAGTGCTTGACCTGCCAAACATACGAGAATTTCCCCTATTAGACTACGACAAACAAACAAACTTTTTGACAGTTGGTCAGTTTTCCTGCATTTGTTTGCAGAAACGTCAGCCTGCATACATTTGGCTTTGTTTGCGAGTTTGCCGCAAACAAGTTTGTTTGTTTGTTTGCCATAGTCTAATAGCTCCTTAAGAAAAAAAAACAATGAAAAAAATAGTCGTGATTCCGAAGTCTCTTACAAACCTTCGGATAACAAGGACTGCACAAAAAAAAAAACAAATTTTAGCTTGAAAAGAGTTTCCGGTGTAAAACACTAAAATTTTCACAAAATACCTTATTTTTTTAATATTAAAATTTTGATTATTTGGTATCAATTGACGGAAAATTTTGTGAAGATTAGTTTCTAGCTTAAAATGCAAAAAAAAAACCATTATTTTATAACCAGTCAAAATAAATGTTGATTCAAAAATAGTATGTACCCAATTTTTTTTTAAACTTCAAGCACTGCAAACTATTACAAATAAGTGTGCACTGGGTTCTTGATTCCGAACTGTTAAAGAGATATTACAAATTCCAGATTTTTGGAGGACTTGGAAAGCCAAATTTCAGATAATTACCAATCCACACGCTTCACACTGGAACGTGGCTCGTGCTTTTGTGATATGCACGCCTATGTGGCGAACACAAGTGTCGTGTTGTTGAATCAGCTTCAAACACATAGGACACTTGAAAAACTCTTCTCCGTTCTGCTCCACAACGATCGGATCCGTGCCCAGCTCCTCCGCCTGTTTCTCAGTAAAATCCAGCGTTGCAAAGCGAAACTCCGGCCGGCCCAGATGCGTTCGGATGTGTTGGTCAATCAGGTGCTGCTGGGAAAACGTTTTGCTGCACGTGGAACATTTAAAGGTGCCGTCTTCCTCCTCCAGCACTATCGGCCTATAGTCGCAAATATTGAGCTCCAAGTGTCGTTTCAAAGAGGTTCCATTGGCAAAGAACTTGTCACACTTTTTGCACCGATGCCGCTTTCCGTCCGGTGTCTGCCCTGTCCTGTGCTCCTCCAAATGCTCCTCAAAGCTCTCCTTGTTATCGCACACCGTATCGCACGACCGGTACCGGCACTTGTACTGCAACGTCAACTTGCCAATCCCTCCGCCGTGAACGTTCTGCTGGTGTCGGTTCAACTCGCGCCGCGTCGCGAAAATTTTCCGGCACGGTGCGCACACGAAGCGCTTGCTGTCGAGGTCCCGGTGCCGCTTGCGGTGCATCTTGAACGAGATCGCCACGTCGAACTGCTTGTCGCACTTGTCACAGCGGAACCGTTTTGGCGCACTTTCAGCCTCCTCCGAAGGTCGCTCACTTTTTACACCTCCGTGCATCCGCCGTTCGTGTGTGTCCAACGCGCCTGCCGTACCAAAAGGTTTCTGGCATGGCGCGCACATGAATCGCTTGCTCTCCAAGTTCCGGTGCTTCAGCAGGTGCTCGCTATACGAGCGCTTCGAGGTGAACTGCTTGTTGCATTTGTCACAGCTGAAGGCAGGTTCTTCCGTGACGACCTTATCCAGAGGCTCCTCCTCCTCCAGAGGTTCATTTTTGATGGTAATTTCGTAACCGTATGCCGAGATGACTACGTTCTCGTGGGATGTCGGTTCCGGGTGTGGGTGCTCATCCTCCAGGATCAGCTCTTCCTTCACAATTGTTTCAGTGTGGAATTGTGGACAATCGACCCCTTCTTCTAGTTTGATTTGAGCTGACATTTTGACAAGAAGCTAAAAATTCAATCAAATGGAATTAAACTTCATCAAATTCGAAGTCAAAATAACGCGAAACGTACGTTTTCTTTACTTTCCATGAGCCTCTAAATGATTTATCACACGAAACAAGACCAGGTGCTTGTTCAAAAGTTATCTAATTTTTTTTTTGGCAAACTCAAAAAACTGACATCACTTGAATGTTGTTGTTTATTCGATGCACGATTAAACTGAATTGCTCAAAAGTAAAAACAAATTAAACCACCCACACTGTATAACTGAAAATCGCACGGGGTGGAATTTTACCCAGATCTGTGTAAAATTTTACACAGATCGCTGGCTTAAAATATATATTTTTAACCATTTCTGTGTTATATTTTACCCAGATCTGTGAAAAATTTTACTCAGATCTGTGTAAAATTTTACACAGATTGCTTTTATAAAATTACACAGATTTGACAGACAACGGCTGAACACAGATCTGTGTACAAGGCTTTTACACAGATTCTGTGTATTCCAGGTTTTGGGCAATCTGTGTCAAATTTTACACAGATCTGTGTTATCTGAATTTTGCGTGTAATCGCAGTCGAACTGAAAAAATCGTATGAAAAAGTGCGAAAACGAACTCAGCAAAATGTGATTTTCAGTTACAGTGCACCAATCCGCTTACACTTCGACCAAGTTCTACTCAAAATTCGAGTAAAATTAAAGTGATTTGAATCCACTGACTTTCTATGGTATTTTAACAATTTGTGGACATCCAAGCATTTTTCACAAGTTTTCAATGCTTTATCGTTGTGAACAATAATATCACAAATTTAAGCTTCATTTTAGGACCCAATTCTTTAACTCTTAAATTCTTAAATTCTCCCTGGGCCTTGTAAAGTCAGGGCATGATTTGATCCTAGTGCATTAGTTAAAATTTGGGTATATACCTATTCTTTTTTATAAGCACTATGGACACCACTTCATGCTACGAGAACTCGCTTTGCTGCAGCCCCAGGGCATAAGCGTTGACCGATAAGCTGTCTTCGTGAACTAGGTAGTTCTCTGATAGTGAAAATATCACAATTGCACAAGAAACCACTGCTTCTGTGACTTTTTCACTATCACAATGTGGGATTTAGGTGGGACTTCAGGATAGTACACTCAACCCCCGGTGGTTGGTCACTTTTTCGTTTGACACTTTTTTAGTTTGTACCCCGTTGGTTGGTCAAAGTCAAACTAAAAAGTGACGAACTGTCACTTTTTACACGGCGCTCACGCACACTATTAAAACAAACGTTTGGTAGTGTGTGTGAACTCCGTGTAAAAGGGGTGTCAAACTAAAACGTGACCCCGTTCGTTTGACAACAGTTGGTGTCAAACCATCGGGGTTTGAGTGTATAATTGATTTGTTGCTTAGCATAAGCATTTAAAATAAATCTGTATTCTTTCAAAATCTATTTAAAGTTAAAGTTAGTTGCAATTGTTAAGCTAGAGTAATGCTGTCAATAAACTTTAATTGATGTAGACTACTAGGCATATTTTATGTCAAAATTTTCATAGAGTCTCGATCAATCAAAAATGTTATGATATCGGACAAAATTCATTGATCTGTTGAACTAACGGTTTTCGGATTAGGTTTGTTTCGACCATTGTTGCGAATCGAGGAACTACGGATTTTTTGTTTAGCTATGAACATTAAGTTTAGAAGATTTTAGATTAAAGTTTTGATTTTCAATTGAAGTTAGTTAGCAAATGAATATTTGGACTTTTATGAATAATTGAACATTTTGGACTTATGAATAACACACAACTGCGGATTTATTCTAGAGTCAGATCCATACAGCGTCAGTGTTTATTTGGTCGAAGTGTACTAATTCATTGGCAGATCTGATTCTAGTTGTAATGTACGACAAGACTACTGACGGACGTGACAGGACGAGGGCCCAGTTTAGAGGTTTCAACATTAACGATGTGCGGCTGGATCACCCTCAAAAAAAAAAATCTTAAAATCTTAAATTCTTAAATTCTTAAATTCTTCAATTCTTAAATTCTTAAATTCTTAAATTCTTAAATTCTTAAATTCTTAAATTCTTAAATTCTTAAATTCTTAAATTCTTAAATTCTTAAATTCTTAAATTCTTAAATTCTTAAATTCTTAAATTCTTAAATTCTTAAATTCTTAAATTCTTAAATTCTTAAATTCTTAAATTCTTAAATTCTTAAATTCTTAAATTCTTAAATTCTTAAATTCTTAAATTCTTAAATTCTTAAATTCTTAAATTCTTAAATTCTTAAATTCTTAAATTCTTAAATTCTTAAATTCTTAAATTCTTAAATTCTTAAATTCTTAAATTCTTAAATTCTTAAATTCTTAAATTCTTCAATTCTTAAATTCTTAAATTCTTAAATTCTTGAATTCTTGAATTCTTAAATTCTTAAATTCTTAAATTCTTAAATTCTTAAATTCTTAAATTCTTAAATTCTTAAATTCTTAAATTCTTAAATTCTTAAATTCTTAAATTCTTAAATTCTTAAATTCTTAAATTCTTAAATTCTTAAATTCTTAAATTCTTAAATTCTTAAATTCTTAAATTCTTAAATTCTTAAATTCTTAAATTCTTAAATTCTTAAATTCTTAAATTCTTAAATTCTTAAATTCTTAAATTCTTAAATTCTTAAATTTTTAAATTCTTAAATTCTTAAATTCTTAAATTCTTAAATTCTTAAATTCTTAAATTCTTAAATTCTTAAATTCTTAAATTCTTAAATTCTTAAATTCTTAAATTCTTAAATTCTTAAATTCTTAAATTCTTAAATTCTTAAATTCTTAAATTCTTAAATTCTCAAATTTAAAGATTATTAATTTTGGCGAGAACTTCGGGCAATAAAAGTACGAATTGTTTAAAAAAAAAAATCCTAGAGCTTCGTTTTTTTTTTGAGTTTTTTTAATTTTATACTTCGAAATTGGTTTAATTGCAAAAATAAATAATTTTAAAAATTTTGATTTTGAAATTCATCAAAAAAGAATTTCAGATTTTTTAATTTTAAATGTGTAAATGAATAAATTTGCATGCATATTCGTATGTTAAAACTTTTGAATACATGTTTAATATTTTTAAATTCCTCAATTCGAAAAAAAATGCTTTTTTTATTTGAAATTCAATTTTTATTCGCATTTTTGTATTTCTTTTTGATTTATGGATTTCTTAATTTCTGTGCTTCCAAATTTTTAAATCACTAATATTTTAAATTTTTTGAATTTCACTACCCGAAAATTGAATTCTGTTTAAATTTATTCCTTTAGTTAACTTTATTTCAAACACAACATAAATGCTGTCCTTTTAATTTGAAGACTCTGCGTTTTAAGATTCGGCATTTTAAGACAATTAGGAATTTGCTATATTATAATATCGAATACGAAATATTTTCAGTCGCATTTAAACAAGCAAATCCAAAATATATTGCAAATAAGTACCGAAACGTCATATGCCACTTCACAAATCGTGACCCTTTCCTTTACCGTTCCTTGGGCGTTTTGCGTTCCTTTCGAGCTGCGTACCGGCCTTAAAAGAGAAATGCTGTTTTGTTGTGAAAATGCTAGTGGCCATGGCTGATTTGAACTTAAAACAATTATTTTGACGAAAAGGACAATTAAATTTCACTCAAAGTTGTTTGCAATGATGCGAAATAAAGGATTTGTAGACAAATACCCGCTTAACATTATAATTTTATTGAATTTTTCATCAAAAATCCTTTAGAGGGGAAGGGGTCCGCTAATGGATAACATACCGTGTCAGTTTTTACAATTTTATTGAACTCAAATTTGCCCATATACATTTTACAGTTTTTATGTTTCATAAAGTAGTTGGTTTGGAGCTCGGAAGGAACGTTGTTTAAGAAAAATTGCGCATACTTTTCGTGAGGCATATTTTTAAAATCTTTTAATCGCAGGAATAAAAAAATAATTTTTGATTTTTTAATTTTCAGTTGCAGGAAATTTCAATTTTCAATCTCTAAAAATATTTTTTTGTCCGCCATTATTAAATGATTTTTATTCTTTTTTTATTTTTTGCGGTTTATCAACGCTCGCACTGGCGCCTTGCTCTTGGCCATGCTTCAGGGCTGTATGTCTACGAATCTCCTTGTTTGTGCCAAAGTTCATTCCACACGTTTTACACTTGAACCTTTCCTGCTCCATGTGAACATGCTTCCGAATGTGGGCCAGACAGCACCTACGCTTCAGGAACGTTTTGCCGCACGTCGAGCAAATAAATAATCCATTTTCTTCTATCGCGTGATGCTCTTTGTCCCTCGCTTTGTCCGTTTTCCTGGCGAGTTTCGTTTTGTTTAATTGAAGCGACTTGACATTTTTGGTACATAAACTTGCTGTCTGAGTTGTAGCAACACGTTCATGACGTACCAGTTCCTCTGGTTTTACGAAACACTTGAAACAAATAATAAAAAGTACTTTATATAACAGAAAAATATCTCAAATTAAAAAAAAATTACCATCAGACATTTTTTGCACTGATACCGTCCACTGTCCTTAATTTTGTGTTTACGGATATGTGCCACGCACGAGTGGCGAAGTTCAAATGTTTTCTCACATCGAGTACATTTGAAGCGCCCACTGGCGTCCATTTCCGGCCTTTCGGGCTTTGGCACGATTAGCTCCTCGTCGTGTTTCTCAACCGAGTGTTTCATCAACTCGGCTTTTCGGGCAAAGCACTGGAAAGATTAAATTGAAAGGCACATTGCAGTTCTTTACTCATGCTTACTGAACATTGACCGTTTCAACACAAGCAGAAAAAAGCGTTACTAGACATAAAATAAGTTATGTTCTGTTAGCGTGTAACGATTTGACAGCGTTACAGCTGTCAAACTTTACACGCTCTCAGGAACTTGGTCGACTCTTGAGTTTAGTGTATATACTTTTGCTGCAAGAGATGAATAATTAGGAGAAACTTTCCAACCTTTCCGCAAACTTTACACTGGAACGAGCCACTGTTTAACACTTCGTGTCTGCGAAGGTGGCGCATCAACCCATCACGTTGCGTGAATGTTTTTGTGCACTCGGTACACACGAAAAGGCCTTGCTCGTCACTTTCACCGAGTTCTACCGGATCGGATTTGACCTGGCCATGCTTGCTGGCGGCGTGCTGCACGAGCTCCTTTTTGCTGGCAACATACTGAAAATATACATTTTTGATTTAGATGAATTGGGCATTCCAACTGTTTAAAAAAAATACCAATCCACAAGTTTCACACTGGAACGTCGCTCGTGTCCTTGTATTATGCGTACCCTGATGCGTTCGGATGTGTTGGTCAATCAGGTGCTGCTGGGAAAACGTTTTGCTGCACGTGGGACATTTGAAGGTGCCGTCTTCCTCCTCCACGACTATCGGCGTCGAGTCGCAAGTCTTGAGCTTCCAGTGTCTTTTCAAGGACATTCGTTTATCGAAGATCTGTTGAGGTAAAAATTCCTGATTATTACGAGCGATCGTAAAGCGATATTAACTTTTCACCTGGTCACACTTGTCGCACCGATGTCGCTTTTTTTCCTGTCTTTGTTCTTTCCTGTGCGCTGATAAATGCTTCTCGAAGCTCTTCTTGTTATTGCACACCGTATCGCACGACGGGAAGTTGCACTTGTACTGCAACTCCAGCTTGCCCTCGTGCATTTGCTGGTGTCGGTCCAACTCGCTCCAGTTACCAAACACTTTCTGGCAGGGCTCGCACATATATCGCTTGCTGTCGATGTTCCGGTGCCTCAGCATGTGCTCATTATACGCGCGCTGCGTGGTAAAGTTCCTACTGCATTTGTCACATCTCAAGGCAGATTCTCCCGTGACGTAAAACTGCTCAACGGGTTCATCCTCCGCCTCCTCCAGTGGTTCATTTTTGATGGTTATTTCTTCGCTCTCGTTTGGCAGCTCATCCTCAAGAATCAGCTCTTCCTTCACAATGGTTTCGGTGTGGAATTGAGGACAATCGACCCCATCTTCCGTTTCCATTTTAGCTGACATTTCCGCAAAAAGCTTGTCTTCGTGTTTCCAAAAACAAAAGTCAGTTAGTTAGTTATGCCGTGACATTACCGGAATGGGGCTGAATAACGCTGGCCATGTTAGTTTAGTTCACCGATAGGTACTAGAAATTCAATTATGTGTTTGGGAAGCGCTTTTTCAGTAGACGTTGCATTCTACGTACTCCTGTCAGTGCTTGGCAGGGGGTGGCAACCCGATTTCAGCTGAAGTAAACTGACAGCAGTCTTCATTGGTACGGTTGTCAAATGAGAGCTCACATCAAAAGCACGAGCTGTCGAGTGGTAGCCCATAGGAAGTAAATAAATAAAAAAAACATGAAAAATACCGTCATTTATGGTCCTGATGGCAAATTCTATTATATTATTGGCGATTCAGTTTCAAAATTTGTTGAAAATTGATATTGAAAAAAGTTATTATTTTGTTTACCTTTTTTCGCATTTTTTTCTGTAGGTCGATCAAACAGTGCGTCCGTACATACACTGAGAATCACAAGGAGAATCAGCATAACTTATTTTTAAAGATTGCTTCAATACATTTGTATGGCATTCACGCAAAATTCAGATAGCACAAATCTGTGTAAAAAAAATACAATGATTTGACAATTTTAGTGGTGATTATTGCATTCGATCGTAATATTACGATCGTAATTTCTCGACTTACGATCGACATATCTCGATCTACTATGGACAAATTACGACTTACTATTGACTTACTTACTTAAAAAATAACAAATAAGAAATCTAAATAAATTTATTTTTAATTTCAAACAATGAAAAAACTTCAAAATATAAAAAAAATATTTGAAAAATTTCAATAATTTTATATTTTTTTTATATTTAAAATGCATTGGAAAGAGAAACTCTTAAAACTTAAGAAAATTTAAGGGTTGGAAATTTTACTTGTTTAATGAGACATTGCCAATGTTTTTTTTAATGTCATTACTGTAGTGAATGAGTGTGGCAGAGAAGAGTGAGAGAGAGAGAGAGTGAGACGAGAGAGTTCGTGAATCGAAATTAGAGAGCAAGAGATATCAGGTCAAGCGAGAGAGGCGTTGAAGATGTGTGCGTGAGGAAACGAGAAATAAAGCAGTCGTGTGTTTTGCTTGGACTTGAAACGACGTGTTGTTATTCCTGATCCGTAATATTGTGAAATTAAATGTAATATCGGGCTTCAGTCACGACATTGGCGCAGTAAAAGCTCCCGTCGCGGTCTACGTACATTTTTTTCTTTTGTTTTGTGAAAATTAAGTGTTCCATCTAGATTACGGTGGTGACTTGTGACAAATTCCGAAGAAGCTGCTTGCTGCCGAAGTGCGCCAAGATGGCGTCGGCGTTTTCTTGCAGTGGCTAAGGAGTAAAATTGTGAAAGTCTGCAGCAGAAAAATTGTGCTGGTTTAAGGTCGTCGGATTAAGGGTGATGCGATATTATGTGCAGGTAACTTTGAAGGAGCTCTTCGAGCAGGAGCATTTCGACCGAAATTTGTGGTAACACAGACATCAAATGTTTTGACAGAATTTTCCCGCAAAGGTAAGACGTTCAAACTCCTGGTCGATGTAGGACCGACCCCTGTGCACATCTTCTTCTGAAATACGCTCTATTATCGGACCGATGTCAGGCTGATGTTGGACAGTTAATCAATGTGAATGTTGATGCGGAGTGACGATTAGACTTAATCTTGATGGAGTGCAGGCGCAATCAGTGCTCTGAATGAGTGATCTAAAAGTGATTATTTGTTTTGGTTCTGCTATGTACTGCCGGTTTATTGTGGCTTTTACTTCACTGTCAGGAATGTTTGGAGCAGGGATGCCAGGTTGCCAGATAAATCTGGCATTGCCAGTTTTTTTGAGTGGCAATTTGTAAAATTTTATTTTTTTTTATTTCTTCCAGACTTGGTTGAATTGAAGTATGATGTTTATTTTGTGAAGCTATTAATGCATAAAAAGTGAAAATACACAATTTTTGAACACTGTTTCGCTCACTACTTTGAGAAAAGCGGCTTGCCAGGTTTTTGCCAGTTTTTTTGCCAGATTATTTTCTGTTCAGACCTTGTAACCCTGGTTTGGAGAACCAACGTTCTGCTTGCTGGTGACTTATTTTGTTGACACATAATGTAGTTGTTTTGATAATGGGGCATTAAAGAATGCGATGTTGGTTAGCCATGGCTGAAGGCAGAATTTGCGTGTAGTGCGTGTTTTCTATATGATGGTTGTGTCGTAAAGTGTGAACGGGTTGATTCTGTGTCAATGGCTGTCAATGTCAGTGTCACCAGCTACAAAAAAAAAATGAGCAAGTGTTGAGTAGGTTGACTGAAATATCGCATTGAGTTCTAAGAGAATCAATTCTTTAATATGAAAATGTAAGAAACAAAGGCAAAAAAAAAATTATCACAATTAAAATGTTTCAATGGTTAAGACAACTTGTCAATAGTCGTTGGACTAAACATACTTTAAAAATATGAAGCTAATAGATAAAAAAAAATCAGGGTTTTTTTACTCTGTGGAAGTAGAGCATAAATGTTGAATTTATAGGCTTGAGGCCCCAGCGAGGGTAGAGCGGGGATGATAAATTTTGAGCTTGAATTTTCTTTGACGCTAGAGCGTTGGTGATTAAATTTTTGAGCTTGAGTCCCCTGTGAGGGTAGAGCATAAAAGTTGAATCTTTAGGCTTGAGTCACCTGCGAGGGTAGAGCGTGGATGATGAATTCTTGAGCTTGAGTTCCCTTTGAGGGTAGAGCGTGAAAAATAAACCGTTGAGCGTGGATGATGAATTTGTGTGCATGAGTTCCCTTTGAGGGTAGAGCGTGAAAATGAACCTTTGAGCTTGAAAGTAGAGCATAGATGTTGAAGCTTTAGGCTGGATGATGAATTTTGGAGCTTAAGTTTCCTTTTAGGGCAGAGCATGGATGATGAATTCTTCAGTTTGAGTTCCCTTTGAGGGTAGAGCATGGACAATATACCTTTGAGCTTAAGTCCCCTGTGAGGTTAGAGCGTTGGTGATTACATTTTGGAGCTTGAGTCCCCTGTTGGGGTAGAGCGTGGATGATGTAACTTTAAGCTTGAGTCTCCTGTGAGTAGATGTTGAATCTTTAGACTTGAGACCCCTGTAAAGGTAGACCGTGAATGATGAATCATTGAGCTTGAGTCCCCTGTGAGGTTAGAGCATAGAAATAAACCTTTGAGCTTGAGTCCCCTGCGAGGGTAGAGCGTGAATGATGAGCTTGAGTCCCCTGTGAGGGTAGAGCATGGAAATAAACCTTTGAGCTTGAGTCCCCTGCGAGGGTAGAGCGTGAATGATGAGCTTGAGTCCCCTGTGAGGGTAGAGCATGGACAATATACCTTTGAGCTTAAGTCCCCTGTGAGGTTACACGGAGAAAAAAGAGTTCCCAAAATCGTGAACAAGCGTTCATGAAAATGGGAACCACGAACAAAGTGTTCAAATTTCATGGTACGTTTTTCAAAATCGTACCATGGGATTTGAACACTTTGTTCGAGGTTCCCATTTTCATGAACGCTTGTTCACGATTTTGGGAACTCTTTTTTCTCCGTGTAGAGCGTTGGTGATTACATTTTGGAGCTTGAGTCCCCTGTTGGGGTAGAGCGTGGATGATGTAACTTTAAGCTTGAGTCTCCTGTGAGTAGATGTTGAATCTTTAGACTTGAGACCCCTGTAAAGGTAGACCGTGAATGATGAATCATTGAGCTTGAGTCCCCTGTGAGGGTAGAGCATGGAAATAAACCTTTGAGCTTGAGTCCCCTGCGAGGGTAGAGCGTGAATGATGAGCTTGAGTCCCCTGTGAGGGTAGAGCATGGAAATAAACCTTTGAGCTTGAGTCCCCTGCGAGGGTAGAGCGTGAATGATGAGCTTGAGTCCCCTGTGAGGGTAGAGCATGGACAATATACCTTTGAGCTTAAGTCCCCTGTGAGGTTAGAGCGTTGGTGATTACATTTTGGAGCTTGAGTCCCCTGTTGGGGTAGAGCGTGGATGATGTAACTTTAAGCTTGAGTCTCCTGTGAGTAGATGTTGAATCTTTAGACTTGAGACCCCTGTAAAGGTAGACCGTGAATGATGAATCATTGAGCTTGAGTCCCCTGTGAGGGTAGAGCATGGAAATAAACCTTTGAGATTGAGTCCCCTGCGAGGGTAGAGCGTGAATGATGAGCTTGAGTCCCCTATGAGGTTAGAGCATGGAAATAAACCTTTGAGCTTGAGTCCCCTGCGAGGGTAGAGCGTGAATGATGAGCTTGAGTCCCCTGTGAGGGTAGAGCATGGAAATAAACCTTTGAGCTTGAGTCCCCTGCGAGGGTAGAGCGTGAATGATGAGCTTGAGTCCCCTGTGAGGGTAGAGCATGGACAATATACCTTTGAGCTTAAGTCCCCTGTGAGGTTAGAGCGTTGGTGATTACATTTTGGAGCTTGAGTCCCCTGTTGGGGTAGAGCGTGGATGATGTAACTTTAAGCTTGAGTCTCCTGTGAGTAGATGTTGAATCTTTAGACTTGAGACCCCTGTAAAGGTAGACCGTGAATGATGAATCATTGAGCTTGAGTCCCCTGTGAGGGTAGAGCATGGAAATAAACCTTTGAGCTTGAGTCCCCTGCGAGGGTAGAGCGTGAATGATGAGCTTGAGTCCCCTGTGAGGGTAGAGCATGGAAATAAACCTTTGAGCTTGAGTCCCCTGCGAGGGTAGAGCGTGAATGATGAGCTTGAGTCCCCTGTGAGGGTAGAGCATGGACAATATACCTTTGAGCTTAAGTCCCCTGTGAGGTTAGAGCGTTGGTGATTACATTTTGGAGCTTGAGTCCCCTGTTGGGGTAGAGCGTGGATGATGTAACTTTAAGCTTGAGTCTCCTGTGAGTAGATGTTGAATCTTTAGACTTGAGACCCCTGTAAAGGTAGACCGTGAATGATGAATCATTGAGCTTGAGTCCCCTGTGAGGTTAGAGCATAGAAATAAACCTTTGAGCTTGAGTCCCCTGCGAGGGTAGAGCGTGAATGATGAGCTTGAGTCCCCTGTGAGGGTAGAGCATGGAAATAAACCTTTGAGCTTGAGTCCCCTGCGAGGGTAGAGCGTGAATGATGAGCTTGAGTCCCCTGTGAGGGTAGAGCATGGACAATATACCTTTGAGCTTAAGTCCCCTGTGAGGTTAGAGCGTTGGTGATTACATTTTGGAGCTTGAGTCCCCTGTTGGGGTAGAGCGTGGATGATGTAACTTTAAGCTTGAGTCTCCTGTGAGTAGATGTTGAATCTTTAGACTTGAGACCCCTGTAAAGGTAGACCGTGAATGATGAAACATTGAGCTTGAGTCCCCTGTGAGGTTAGAGCATAGAAATAAACCTTTGAGCTTGAGTCCCCTGCGAGGGTAGAGCGTGAATGATAAGCATTGAGCTTGAGTCCCCTGTGAGGGTAGAGCGTGAATGATGAGCTTGAGTCCACTGTGAGGGTAGAGCTAGGGGGTGTACAGAGTCAATATATTTACCATTCGTCAATGTATCGACGTTGTTATTGATATATTGGTTAATAGATTAACGAAAAATGTAATGACCTACATTTGCACACCTTGATTTGACAGTTGACAGATGAAAAAATAATAATTTTGGCGAAACAAATTTGTATTCCATTCTAAAGCACGCTGTTCGCCAATGATAACGAGAAAAATGCTTTGTTCAGTTGCAGCTTGACCAAATACGATCACAGGAAGAGGAAGATTCCGCCGCAATGGAGTATGTGGCGTTTCGACCGAGGTTTGACGGAATTCAAACGGTAGGAGGATTGCGGAAGTAGGCGAAAGCTTTGTCTTTGACCCATCATTGCCCTCTGGTTCAGTTCGAGAAGAAGGAGGAGGCAATATTTACGGTTCCATCCGGTGTTCTCCGGGTTTTCGCTTCAACTGTTCTAGTAGCGGTCATGATAATGATGATGTTCACATTTTCTCCTCTTGCGCGGTTGAAGAAGGAGGCAATTGGTCTTGTTGGTGATTTTTTCCTCCTTCGACGCTGGTTTAATTTGGCCACATTTGGTGATCGGATTTGGGATATACTAAAGTGCGGTAATCGTTCCTTTATTTTAAAGGAAAGCTGTTTCCCTTCCACCATTTAGATGATGTTGGACCAATCCGGAAAGTCACCGGTTCTAGCATTTTTTTCTTTGTGTTCTAAATGTTAGGTTATGTTATCCGGCCTGTGCAAAGAATTTGTCCAGGTTCCGTAGAAAAAAGAAAAGTTTTATGTTTAAACGATTAAAGTTCTCATTGAGGGCTCATTGTTGCTTCATAAATGCTGGAGGAAGCAACAGGACGGGTTCTGATCCCGGAACATGGCATTTTACTTTTGCAACAGGTCGAGCAGGAGGAGCAAGAGGAGGAGGCTAGATTAGGTGGACATGACTTTTCGGGTAACACTTCAACGTAGCGGGACGTAGAGGAATCAGTAAACCGGTCCACTGCATTTTTCTTCTTTGGCGTTTTCAGTAGTAACTTGACCATTCTTGGCCGACGGAGCATGGTCCACGCTGAAGAAATGTCCAATTTCTGCCACTTATAAATTTCCCTCCGAAATTTCCATGAAAATCCTCACCGCCAAAATTGTTTGTGTTTGTGTTTATGTTCATTTGACATTTCTATTTGTCAAAGGCTCAAGGATCTACAAACCCAGGTAAGGTCGCGTTAAAGTATTGACGAATATAAAACAATCAACGAACTATTATTAGTCTATCGACCAAGTTGTCCTGCCCCTAGGGGTAGAGCGTGAATTATGAGCATTCAGCTTGAGTCCCCTGTGAGGGTAGAGCGTGAATGATGAGCTTGAGTCCCCTGCGAGGGTAGAACCTGAATGATGAGCATTGAGCTTGAGTCCCCTGTGAGGGTGGACCGTGAATGATGAATCATTGAGCTTGAGTCCCCTGTGAGGGTAGAGCGTGAATTATGAGCATTGAGCTTGAGTGCCTTGTGAAGGTAGAGCGTGAATGATGAATCATTGAGCTTGAGTCCCCTGTGAGGGTAGAGCATGGAAATAAACCTTTGAGCTTGAGTCCCCTGCGAGGGTAGAGCGTGTATTATAAATTGTTGAGCTTGAGTCCCCTGTGAGGGTAGAGCGTGAATTATGAGCATTGAGCTTGAGTCCCCTGTGATGGTGGACCGTGAATGATGAATCATTGAGCTTGAGTCCCTGGTGAGGGTAGAGCGTGAATTATGAATCATTGAGCTTGAGTCCCCTGTGAGGGTAGAGCGTGAATGATGAGCTTGAGTCCCCTGCGAGGGTAGAACCTGAATGATGAGCATTGAGCTTGAGTCCCCTGTGAGGGTGGACCGTGAATGATGAATCATTGAGCTTGAGTCCCCTGTGAGGGTAGAGCGTGAATTATGAGCATTGAGCTTGAGTGCCTTGTGAAGGTAGAGCGTGAATGATGAATCATAGAACTTGAGTCCCTTGTGAGGGTAGAGCGTGGATGATGTAACTGTGACCTTGAGTCTCCTGTGAATAGATGTTGAATTTTTAGGTTGAGACCCCTGTGAGGGTAGAGGGTTGATGATGAATTTTTGAGCTTGAGTTTCCTTTGAGGGTAGACGTTGCTGATTTTTTTTTTAGCTTGAGTCCCCTGTGAGTGTGGAACACAGATGTTGAATCTTGAGGCTTGAGTCCCTTGCGAGGGTAGAGCGTGGATTATGAATTTTTGAGCTTGAGTCCTCTGTGAGGGAAGAGCGTGAATGATGAGCATTGAGCTTGAGTCCCCTGCGAGGGTAGAGCGTGAATGATGAATCATTGAGCTTGAGTCCCCAGTGAGGTTAGAGCGTTGGTGATTACATTTTTGAGCTTGAGTCCCCTGTTGGGGTAGAGTGTGGATGATGTAACTGTGACCTTGAGTCTCCTGTGAATAGATGTTGAATTTTTAGGTTGAGACCCCTGTGAGGGTAGAGCGTTGATGATGAATTTTTGAGCTTGAGTTTCCTTTGAGGGTAGACGTTGCTGATTTTTTTTAGCTTGAGTCCCCTGTGAGTGTGGAACACAGATGTTGAATCTTGAGGCTTGAGTCCCTTGCGATGATAGAGCGTGGATGATGAATTTTGAGCTTGGGTCCCCTGTGAGGGTAGACCTTGGATGATGAATTTTTGAGCTTTAGATCCCTTTGAGGGTAGAGCGTGGACAATAAACCTTTGAGCTTGAGTCCCCTGTGAGGATAGAGCGTGAATCATGAGTCTTTTAGCCTGAGTCCCCTGTGAGGGTGGAGAGTCTTGAAATTCTTTAAGTTCTGAGGATAAATCGTGAATGTTAGAATTTGTACCTAAAATTTCTTGGGGAAGAAAAGATGGATATTATACAGTTTGAAATGCAGCATGTTTCTTCAATGATATATTAAAACGTCTGCAAACAAAGTGATGAAAGAATTTGGTTGAAAAAGATGGTAAAGGAATTTCAGAATTTCATTCTGTTCAGAAGCGATATAAAAAAAAGCGAAATCCTGAACGATTTGAACGGATTTGAACTTAAACTAGTCCGTAAAGATGGTAAATAAAGGAAATGGCAGATTTTCAATCTTTTATAAAGTGAAATAAATAAAGAAGAGACGGTAGGCTCGTACCTACACGGCTTAAATTTGAGCTAATGATTAGACTTTACGAAAGATATAGAAAAAGATTAACATTCATTATTTTTTGACAAGTTGGTCAAAGAATTTTCAGATTTTCAATCTTTCGGAAGTCATCATTTAAGAATCAATAGGCTCATAACCTACAGGACTTAAATTTTTACAGGGACGGAAAAAAAAACATTAATAATTTTTTGGACAGGTTAGTAAAAGAATTTTCAGATTTTCAATCTCTTTGAAGTGAGGATTTAAGAATCGATAGGCTCATAACCAACACGGCTTAAATTTTAGCTCATGATTGGATTTCAGGGAAGATATAGAAAAACGATTAATGATTTTTGGATAAGTTGGTAACAGGGTTTTGAGATTTTCAATCTCTTGAAGTAATGATTTAACCCCTTCCTGCCCAGAGCAAAATCGAGATTTTTTACGGTTTCCTTAATTTTCTACAGAATTGACCAAATTGGATGGAATTTGAATTGGAGGAAGTGAACATCTTAAATAACACTGTGCAGGAAGAATGAGTAGTAAAGTAAAAAAAAAGTGGTGCTCTGGATCAACCATGGGCGATAGAGGGTTAAGAAAGGATAGGCTCATAACATACACGACTCAAATTTGTGATCATGATTGGATTACAGAAAAAAAAAACATTTTTTATTGGATTACAGGGATAAAAAAAATACATTAATAATTTTTGGACAAGTTGGTAACAGATCTTTCAAATTTTAAATCTTTTGGAAGTGATGATTGAGGATCGATAGACTCATAACCTATACGACCTAAATTTGACCTTATGTTTGGATTTTAAGGAAGATGTAGTAAAAGATGTTTGTTATGGATTGTTGGACAAGTTTATAAGAGAATTTTTATATTTTAATCTCTTTGATATATTTTTGAGATATGATACATTTTCTGGGATGATTGTGAGTTATAATTTCATATGTTTTTATTAAACAATTAATAACACGAGAACTTTCGAGGTTGTCGTTTTTTATTTCTTTAATTTCAGGTAATCATATTGGAGATTGGATTGGCTTCTACGTGTCACGGAAAAGGATACCGGAGAAGCATGTGCTGGAGCTGAATCTTGGGATGAGCAGTGTTTCCAGAATACCACAGATCATCAAGCTGGGAATTAGATTGCAGTTGAATATGTATTTTTGATAAATTGCTCAGGCTTTTTCTATCAGTAAACATGAAGGCAATAGTAAAAAAAAATTTAGAGTAGGGAAGAACGAGGATGTAGTGAATGAGTGTGGCAGAGAAGAGAGAGAGAGAGAGAGTGAGACGAGAGAGTTCGTGAATCGAAATTAGAGAGCAAGAGATATCAGGTCAAGCGAGAGAGGCGTTGAAGATGTGTGCGTGAGGAAACGAGAAATAAAGCAGTCGTGTGTTTTGCTTGGACTTGAAACGACGTGTTGTTATTCCTGATCCGTAATATTGTGAAATTAAATGTAATATCGGGCTTCAGTCACGACAGGTATCAAAATTCATGGTTTTTGATACTGAACTAAAATTGACATTTCGACAGTAGTGGCCACAACCTGGAGTGGCCGGTGCCCGCAAAGCAGGTTCCTCTTGGGCCCAGGGTAACATTAACCGAAACATACGGGTTGTTGCAATATGGGTATCAAAATTCATTGTTTTGATATTGAACCTGCAAATGGCCATTTCGACAGTAGTGGCCACAACCTGGAGTTGCCGGTGCCCTCATGGAAAGTTCACCTTGGGGGAACATTTAGGACAATTTTGCCGACAAATCTATGAAACAAAATACAATAATCTTATGCCAGATTTCACTAGCATTCCAAAAACTCATTCAAAATGTTTGGTCCTATGTCTTTCGGTTATGTCTCTGACATACCATCTTGAACTTTTTGGCAATATGAGTAATAAATCGCTGGGGGTAATAAATCGATAATTGCGAAATTATTGAAATTGAGAATAACTCTTTCGTAATCAATTTGAGCCCTAAAAAGGGCTTTTTAATGCTTGCTGTTGAAATTCACTTGGCTGTCGCCGATGGCTGGCAAGAGCCTTGCCAAAACATTTCCCCATCGCGAACAACATTGAACCCTTCCAGGTTGGGTCTGCCCCTTCGCCGCGATGCTTCTCCGCCTTCAGCTATCTTTGTTGCCGCTGTGTCGTCCCTTCCTCGTAGACTGTCGAGAGTGATTTGAGTACGCAAATGAAATAGATTTTCGTTTTGGGATTTCGTGGAACGAAGAAATCTAGGTGGCGAATGCCGTAGGAAGGCAGAGAGAACGCCGTAGAAACGTCAAAACGAGAAAAAAGTCTTGTAATGTGTGGGAATAAATCGTTTAATGTGATTCAAATTTGTTGTGACGCAAAGAAAATCTTTAACACATGGTTCAGACTGGCTCTCTGTAATGAATTGGAGTCCTGATAATGGCTTTTTATTATTTCAAAATATTTCTAAAAAATTGTTCAATGCCAAGAGTTTAATTGATAAAATGATTTCAAATCAACTGGCACGAAAATCTTGACATTACGATTAGCTGTGAAGCGTTTCAAAACTTTAGACGTTATCCAACGTCAAAATACCATAAGATCTTAGAGCAGAAATACCATTGAGCAGAAATAAATAGATCTTAAGAAATAACCGTTTCGTGATTGATTTTGTGGCCAAGAAACGCAAATAATAAAACTATAAAAAAAATCATTAACTTTTGTGTCCGAAGTTCTTCGTCATGATGGTTATGCCTGTAGCATTACCACTGCACCTTTTAAGTGTTGGTTTTACTCTAAACAACCCAATGTTTTCAAATAAACGAAGCACGCTTTGAATATATTTTTTTTCATTTTTTGAGAACAAACAATAGAAAGTAATTTTTCAAAGATTTTTTGTATTACTATGCAACATCATATAAATTATACGATAAATTAACATCATTTCACAAAAAATCTTCCATTTTTCACATTTAACCCTCTAACACCCGTAGTTGCACCAGTGCTCCATGATTCTTTTACTTCAAATTGTCATTTTTTAAGTACTAGATATTCAACCAATTAAATTTATTCTTTTTGCACAAATTCGATTTTCATCTTATTTGATCATGGGAAACAAAAACGTAAAACAATCTTAATTTTAATTTGGAGGTAAGGAGTTAATATTGTGTTGATGAAATAACATCAATCTTTTCAAAGCTTACCTAATTGTAATAATTTAATACTCATTAAGCATGATCTATTCCCAGCTGCTTCAAAAATTAATATTACCAGAAATAATTCTGATATCATAATTTCTGATAATCAGATTACTTATATATAAACCAAATAATACATTTAATTGAACAAAATTATGTTGAGTTTGTTCATTTATTATTTTTTCAGAGCATTTTCAAAAAAAAAGTTCAAAAAATTTCAGAAAATGTACACTTCCATTTGAATTTCGGGAATTCCCGGGAAATTCACAAATTTCCCGGGAAACGGGAAATATTTTTTTTTCGGGAAATCCCGGGAATTCCCGGAAAATTTTTCCCGTGACGGGAAATTGGACGCTCTAGGCCATACATTCAATATTACGCCCTTTTAAAATGTTAGTCTTGGTTTAAAAAAATTTTAAAAAATTTTTCGAAGAGATCGGAAAATTTCACGAATGTTTCATAGTTTAACATTGAAAATCGGACCATTAGTTGCTGAGATATCGACATTAGAAAATGGTGTGTTGTTTGGGTGGGACTTAGAAAACATCAATTTTCCTGTTTTTTAACCTTTGCATGGCAATATCTCAGCAACTAAGAGTCGTATCAACAAAGTTTAAAAATGCAAAATATTGAAAATTTTCTCAGCTTTTCAAAAAAAAAAAAAAAATTCAGAGCAAACATGTGCACTAATTTAAAAAAATGAAAAACTGCGACTTTTTTCAAAAAAGACACCTAAAAATCGATTAAACTTGAAAACGGTGCACTTTATCAAAATTTCATTAAAGTACTTTTTGATTGCAAATTTGATTCTACATCGAAAAATGAAGTTGAAAAATTTTTGTGACCAATTTATTGATTTTTTTTGGAAAAAATCAGTATTGATTCAAAAATTTATAACTCGCTCAAAGATTTTTTTGCACAGCATGGAAATTTCTGTAAAGTTAGCATTTGATGTCCTCTAAAGCATATCAGAAAATAAAAAAAATAAAAATAGTATTTTTTTTTGTTGCAAATCAAGTTTTAGTGACAAAAAGTTAAATAAAAAAATAAAAAAGGCTCTTTCTCACCCCTGGTGGGATTAAGTCGGGGTTTTTTTAAGTCACTTTTCAATGCAAAAAATATTTTTTCCGTGTGTTATTTTTCTTGGCAAAAAAAAAACTAAATCGATCAAAAAGTGACTTCAAAATTTACGTTGAAGTCTTTAAAATTACTCCCAAACCGCTGCTTTTTAAAATTCCCAACCGCTTTTCCAGCAGAAAATTTCCATATCTATTCACAAATCTCAACAGCAGCATCCCATAAACCATCCCTAATCCAGTCATTTTCGTGACACACCCTACCTCCTCTCCCCTACTGGAAAGGAAACCGGAATGCAATGCTTCAAAACTATTACGAATTACAACGCCGGCCAGCCGGAACGACCCCCAAAGGGTTGGGACTCCTCCAACTTTGTACTGTCCTAAGGATATGGCAGGTACGACGATGGCAGCAATTTTCCTCCTGGGTGCCCATTAATAGCTGGGGCTATTATTTTTCGACTACCACTTGGAATTCCCGGAGCTTCTTCTGAAGACAAAAAGGAGGGTGGGGGAAAGTTTTCCGGCGTCTTGCCCGGAAAATTTCGAAACAAATTTTGATTTAATTAAACTTTAATGCAATTATGGTTTTTCAAGGATGGTTGCCTGATACGTTTCTTGAGGGGGGGTTTTCGAGGAGAATCTGTGGAAACTATGCTCTGGCTGCCGGGGATAATCCTTGCGGTTATGTATGAAAATGACAATGATGATGAGGTTGATGGCTTGAAGGGGAAAAAACGACGAAACGTGTCGTTTGAGCTAATCCGAGGCAAGAGTTAGTAATTAGGACTAATAGGAAGGATTTGCGTTCTGCGTTGAAAGTTGGTCAACAGTTTACTATCGTTACTGCTCGCTTGGGCCGCCGTCTGGGGAAAGTGGAATTTGAGAGCAAGTCACGCGCGACCCTCGCGGCCAATTGCCTCCCATAAAATGCGGCTAATTTTTCCGGGACGTAACTCATCCGTTGGTTTGGTTTGGCTCAGATTTTCCGAGATTATTTTTATTTTTATTTTTTTTGGATTTTGTGATGAAAATTTGTTTCTGGAAAATGGTTTTTCTGATCAATTCTTCAGAAATCTTCAGAAAGTAAAAATCTGGCCGACTTCAACCTTCACCGCAGCTGCATTTCCTCTTGAAGCAAGTTGTTTTGAGCCGGCAACCTTCCGCACCGAGAAATTTGCGGCCGTATGCGGTTTGAATAATTAAACACCATAAATATTTCAGACAACCAGCCGGAACACTCTGGCCACTGTTCGTCGTTGGTTGAAAGAACTGCTCTCGAAAGCTCGTCGGGTTGAAAACGGTTTTCCACAGTTGATGCTGGAGCGCAAAAACACAAACGTTACGTTCAAAGAAAAACTCGGAAAAACTCTTTCAATTGAAAACTGTGACGAAGCTTCCGAAGAACAACCACAAACTGACGACGAGGACGGAACCTTCTCATCTTGGAGAAACAGAGAAAAACGAGCCAAGGACCCAAGTGCTGCAATGTTAATCGAGCGAAACGCACTTCAAAAACCGGGTTTCGTTTTTGCTGGATGTGCCCTCCGGCAGCAGCAGCACCATGTGTGGCCGTTTGACCATCGTCCCTCAAAGTCCTTGATCCTTTCAATTAGTCTGGAGCTACTTCAAACGACGGTGCATGATGAGTGATGCTTGGCTGGGAAAAGTTCGTCTCACAAAAAAAAGTGAAGAGTTGGAACCCTTTATTCATCCAACCGGGAGCATTAAAATCACTCGATATCCTTTTAATGATGATACATCTGCGCTCAAAAGGACTTGGCTTGCCGGGGTGAAATTTACAACTGTTTTATTGCCGGCAATCGTGCGCACAATTCCCGAGCAGAATAAGCAGAGAGCGCTGAACTTTTTTTTCTGTTGGGATTTATGGAAGGCAGCGAGGCAGAGGAAGCTTTGTGCCGAAAGTGAGTAGTACCCTTGCCTTGGGCAGGCAGGCCAACCGGTTGGAAAACTTGGAGCTTTCGTTTATGGTGCGCACGTGACGTCTCAATTGGTGGCGGGGAGCAATTTGGAGATAATCGCGGAAAGACACAATGTGGGTGTGTGTGATTAAAACGTATTATTCTGGATGAAATTGTGGATGATCATAAAAAAAAAACTGATGCACTTTATTTTTTCAAAATCATGATATGTAAATATTGTATTAAATAATAAAATCTAATCATATTTTTTTATTTTTCTATTTTCAGGTATGAGTCACTTATGGAATGTATTTCAACGAAAAGGTAAAATATGTCTGTTTAAAAATAAATAAAAATAGACTTGGACCATAGCCATACTATGGGCTCTTCACAAATTGAGATTTGAACTCACAAACCTTGGAATATGGAATATGGACCATCTTATATAATTTCTAGTGATCTTTTCCGACTTTTTCTTGGATTTTTTTTTCTTATTGAAAGTTTGATTAAAGAGTTCCTTTCAGAATAAAAGCATGTTGTTCTTTTGCATAATTGGTTTCTCCACACTAACTTGGAAGTTGTCCGTACAGAAAAGCTATGAAAACGAAATCTGTATCTTGCGAAGGAATATTCTGATCGATTTGGTATCTTCGGCAAAGTTGTAGCTTATGGTTAGGGCTAGTGATTTCACGGCAAAAAATCGTAACTACGCGGCAAAAACAAAACATTGAAATTTCACGGTACTCTAAAAAATGCTCAAAATAACCGTAAAAATGTATTCTTTTAGCAAAATAATAAACAGAAAAGTGCCTTAAAAGATAGCAGTAGTTCTAGATACAAACTAAAATTCCCTGACACAAATTATTTGATTGAAAAAAAGAAGTATTTGAATAATCTTGCGAAATTTTGAAGAATTTCGTTGAATTTTAGATTTTTTGTATTAGGTCTTACAAACAAATGAAAACACTGAGTGCATCTCGCTTACTTCAATGAACATTGACATAAGGTGTGAAAAGGATACACTCAATGTTAACATTTGTTTACAGGACCTAATTAAAAAAAAAGCCAAGAATTTGCGAATCAGCTGTTTGAATTCAATTGAGATTTTATAAAATTAATTTGCTTAAATACCTTCAAAACAAAGCACTCCCTGAACCTCAAATTCATCATAACAAGAATCATCAAAATAAGTGCAAGAAAGGGTTTTTTTTGCTTTCCTTAATTTCAGCAATAGAAAAAATACGGTATTTAAATAAAGTTCAAGCAAAACTTTATGAAAAGCAGTTTTTACATTTATTCAATAATGTAATAATTATAATCCAAGAAAAATATAATACATTGCAAAATGTTTAACAAACAAATGTATTATTTTACTTATCAATTTGATTAAAATATAATTTATATTCAAAATGTTAAAATGCAATTTGTTCATCGTTGCATAAAAAAAACGTTGATTTATTAAAATAAATTTTACAAAAAAAATCTTTGTTTGCGCTTTCTTTCAGAGAAGTGCTGATTAATGTTCTTATAAAATCAGTTTGGATTTTTTTGGAATAAAGAAACTATTTGCTTTTTTTGAATATTCTAATGAACAATTTATTCAAAAAAAAGTTGTAGATCTGATATGAAAAAAAAAACTGCTTTGAAAATGCTTGGTGGAAATCTAGTAATTTGCTTCAATTAAAAAAAAAATATAGCTTAAATGCACTGAGTAGCGATTTATCAATGGTATATGAGAAATTTCGCGACATTTCACGGTATTTCCTAAATTTCACGTGTCGAATTTCACGGATAACGCGGCTTCCGTGAAAAATCACTAGCCCTTCTTATGGTATAAACTTTCAAAACAAGGAAATAAATCAATAAACCGATTTTGACTAACTTTATCCCATTGTTTTTTTTTTTCATTTTTTGATACGTTTAAGTGGAATGGAAATTTATTGATTGATCGAAATTATAACGTCCGTCACGCACAATTGCTCAAAAATTGGCACGTTGAATATTCAGAAAAAAAATCACTCGAAAAAAGTCAAAAATCGTTTAATAGGTAAAATTAAAATAGAAATTGTAAAGTAATTTGGGAGTTCTGAAAAAGTGCACCGTTTTAAGTTTAAAAAAAATCTCGGTAGAATTTTCCTTAAACAAACATTATTTTAAAATCTTATAACAGTGTTCATCATCGTCTATCCTTGGAAAATAGAAATATTTATTAGTACCTTTTCCAACTTTCCCCTTAAAAAATAAAAATTTGTGAAATTCACTTATTTTTATTTTTTTATGATTTTAAAATGATAAGTACTAAATTATTTTTAAATAACTGTCGTGTTTTTTTATAATTCTGCTGATTATTTTTTTCTATATTGAATGTGTGTTATTAGTAATTACAAAGTATATGGGAAATTTGCTTTTTGACATATATGCTATTTGATTTATATAACCTTTAAAAATGTTAAGCAAATTATCGTGATATTTTTTCCTTTAAAGCAATTCACATGCAATCAGTTATAGCGGTGCAGAGCTTAAATTTTTTAATTGGAGAGGTTTTTGTTAAAGTCATCAAAAACAACATTTTGAGACCATCTTTAAGGGGAAAATAAAATATTACTATCCCATTTTCGATAAATGTTTATAATTGGCAAAATTTTATATTAAATTAATTTTCTTCCAAATTTTGATAAATTTAATTTTAGTATGAAAATGTGGTATTACTAAAAAAAATGACAGTTTAATCATGTAATTCACGTATCTAAATTTCTTGTAAGATACAATAAACGGAAAATTCGATACAAGTATTATAATAATCGGATCATTGCGAATATATTTCAATGTTTATGTCGCCCCCTTCAAAATTTGGCCAAAAAATCAGGAAGCAAAAAAATATTTAAAAAAAAACTAAAAAGTTTCAATGAAAATAGAAGTCTAATCCACTGAAAACAATCTAAAATTCATTTTTCTGCACAAATAGTCATATTTAGCATGTTTGAGCAAGATTTAAAATATTTTGAATTTTTATGAATTCCGATTGCAATGTTTTTTCCTCGCTCATTTTTTTTTCATTGGTATTAACATAACAAGTGGACAGGTGTCTAATGCATTTTAAAACACCTTTTTCATGCAAATGTTGAAGCTGTGGCTTGCATTTAATTTTTTTTACTTTTTTTTTATTTTATTGCCCCTTCCCCTTTAATTTGCTCAGAGCCGAGGGACATGAACTTCAAAAAGTGTTTGCAACGGCCAAAAATATATATATTTTTTACAAAATATAATAGAATGTTATCTTTCCATTCTAGATAAAACATTGACACTCCTGATTCATAGATGATCATAGAACAAAAAAAAAAAACGTGGAACTTTAGCACAATTGAAATTTTCATAGCAAATTTTTGACAAAAAAATAAATTTAAGTTGTTTTTTATTTTATTTAAGTAAGATTTTGATCGCAACTTTTCGGGAAAAATATTCTGTTTTAACAAAAAAATAACTGTTTTCATCATTTTAGACGATTTTTTACACCTTATATATTTTTTTAAAGATGAATCATTATTAAAATTTGCTGTATTATCAGATTACTTTTATAAAATTTTGATGCTTTAAGGATGTCCGAGATTTAATTTCAAATGTTAAATATACTCAAATTTTATGGTTTTGTATTATACAAATATAAAAATTTCTGAAAAATATCGAAAATTGAAGAAATTTTGTTAACATTCAGCACCATTGGAGTAAAATTCCAAAAAAACAGGCTGTTTGGGAAAATTCTGATTTTTTTAACTAACCGTCATTATCTAAACCTTTAAAAAATTTCTGATGGGTACTTACTATAAAATCCATTTTTTTTTTTTTTGAGGTTTTAAAGTTCGTTTATTAGGCCAATTGGTCGTACAACATTTTTAACAACATTTTTACTAATCCCTGATTTTCCTAGCAAATATTCAAACTAGTACCAAAAACTCTACCAAAAATTTCCCTGTTATTCCATCGCATCTCTCTTAACTCTTTTTTAAAAACAAATAAACTCGGCTGGGGGTAGCATTTCAAATTGAAAGACATCGCTCGAACACTTAAAAACAACGCGGCATTATCCGATTTTTTATTCTCATCTATTTCATATGTCAGGATATCCTCCAAATGTTCCATTTCTAACTTACAGCTTCTAGATATTACGCTTTTAGTCCAATTTGAGATAATTCTGGCTTGAGGGCATTCAGATACTCTGTGTCCATTGCTATCTGCATTATTACAAAAATCACAAAAACTGTCCGTTACTCTGCCGATATTATATGCCACCAGTTTCTCTTTATTAGGAATAATATTATTAATGTATGCAAAAAGTTTTGCTTTATCATTCGATGATATAAAATTAGTGCTAAGATTCTTCCAAACGATGCTCCACTCCACATGAGGTGCATCTATTTTTACTTTTGGGACAATTTGTGTTTCTGATAAAAAGAAACGGTAAATGTTATATGTACTGTCTAAATGTGGATTTATCTTTATCTCTCTTGAGTTGGCAACCCAATTTCTAAAAAAACTTGGAAGCTGAAATAATTTACGATAACTCAAAAGATATTCTTCTGAGTTGGATCCAGTTTCTTTAATAATATTCCTTATAAATAGAGCTTTCATTTTCCATTCAGGATTTACAAGGCCGATACCCCCCATATTGTTATCAAGATATAATTGATTCCGATCGGTTTTGAAGATGAATCCGTTCCACAAAAATTTTCCAACTGCAGAGTTAATGCTGTTTATATGCTTTTTAAAGGGTGGAAAAATTTGTGCTACATACCAAAACTTAGATAATATAAATGCATTTAATAACCAACTTCTTTCAAATAAATTTAATTTCCTTGTGCAATGTATGCTGAGTGTATTTTTCACATTTGATAAAATTCTATCATAGTTTTTATTGATCGTCTCAGTAATATTTGTAAAGAACTCAATTCCTAATATTTTTATCGATTGAACTTCAGTTATTCTTTGAGGACCTAATATTGCTCTGTTTAAACGTAAAAATACCGACTTGTTGAAATTCAATTTGATTTGTGCAAACGATTCGAAAGAATTGAAAATTTGCAAAAGCAAATCAAATTCATAATCGTTTCGAATGAAAACGTTTATGTCGTCGGCATAAGCGATAGTTTTAATAAACTTATCATAAATAAGCACACCTGCAATGCCATCATCTATCTCTCTTAATAATGGTTCAATATACAAAATAAAAAGTATCATACTTAACGGGCATCCTTGCCTAACAGAAGAAAGAATACGAATATCTTCTGTAAGAAAACCATTAAAAAGGACCTTAGATGTAGCATTTGCGTACAAATTTTTAATACAATCAATTAAACTATCAGGAAAACCAAATTTCCGCAGTACTTTCCATAAATAATTGTGATTTACTTTGTCGAACGCTTTTTGCAAATCAACACTTACTAAAGCACCTTTAAATTTTACAGTGTCTTTGGCGCGCAATAAAATTCGTCTAATATCTTTTAAGTTATCAGTGCAAGCACGATTTGTTTTGCAAGCTGATTGCTCAGGACCTAATAAATCTTCCAAATAAAGTTGAATTCGAGTAGCTAAAATTTTTGTAAATAATTTATAATCGCAATTAAGCATGCTTATGGGTCTATATTGATTAAGATCATGTTTATCACCGTTCTTATGAATTAAAGTTATTACTCCTGCCGAAAACTCGCGTGGTGGTTTTTTAATTCCTGACAAATAATCATTAAAAAGTAAAACTAAATCATTTTTAATCAGATCGAAATGTTTAAGATAAAATTCGTAATTAAGTCCATCTGGACCAGGAGACTTTTTCTTGGCACACAATTTCAAAGTTTGATACATTTCATCAACAGTTATAGGTTTTGTAATATCCCTTTGCTGTTCATGACTTAAATGCTGCGTTATCTTATTAATTGGATCTTCAACAGGATTATTAATGTCTACAATGTAGTCAGCTGTGAATTGAAATTGATTTGAAAAATAAGTATGAATAATTGATTTTAATTTCGAAACATCTCCAGTAATGACGTTTCCATCTCTTAATTTCAAGTTATTGGATTTATTATTTTTTTGAAGCTGTGAAGAAATTTGAAAAACATTCAAAATTTCTCCTTGTACTATAGAAAAACTATTAAATTTATTCGCATAATGCTTAAGCCTATCATTTTCAATTTCAATCAATCTAGATTTAACTATAAACACATCTTTTAAAACATCTTCTCCTTGACATCTTCTTCTATGTAAATTATTCAGAATACTGTGAAAATAACTCTTTTCGTTAAAAATTTGTTCATTGCTGGCCCAACTTTCATGTTTATAAAATTGTTTGATTTTGGATTTTGCTATTGTATTCCACCAAGAGTTCTTGTCTGTGGTGTATATCAGTCGACTGCGAATGTTTTGATATTCAAGTTGAAACTTTTCTGCTATTAAATCTTTTGCCAAAATTGTGGTGTTTATTTTCCAGTAACCTTTACCTTTCGGTGTAAAAAACTCCGAATTAATTTTTATTTTAAGAACTACGGCACAATGGTCGGAAAAAGGCACAGGGATCGTTTCTGCGCTCAGCACTTTCGAAACAAATTCAGCGGGACCATAAAATCTATCAAGACGAGAAGAAGCACCAGATCTAAAAAAAGTAAATTCGCTTTTTCTTTTTTCAATCATGATATCCTTCCATTGAAATGCATCTACTAGACGTTTAAGTCCAGAAGAAAAGTTATTAGATGAACCTGTGGCGTCGGATGAATTTAAAATGCAATTAAAATCCCCCCCAAGCACTGAATACTCAACACCAGATTTACTCAAATGGACTGTTAAATTGTTTAGAAACAGCTCGTCCCTCTCTTTTTTCTTATTTGTTCCGGAATGAGCATATATATTAATGAAGTTGATATTGTTGATAACTATGGATGATATTCTGCCATTTGGGTCAAGAATGACGTTGTTGAATTCGAATGATTTCCTCAACAGTATGCCGGTCCCCATACCTCGTTGACTCAAATTGACGATTGAAAAATGCGATGGAATAAAGGAAAAATTTTGGTAGCAAAGCTCCTGAACAAACAAAAGATCAATATCATGGTTCCAAACAAAATCCCTAAGCATGTTTTGATTGATAAAAGTTGTGGTACTATTCAAATTAACTGTAGCTATTTTTAAGATAAAATTCATTTTATAGAAAAAAAAAATACAAACTATGCTAACTAAACTAACCTAACTAAAATAAACTAACTACACGTCTTGACCGACCAAAAACTTCAAAAAATCGACGATATTTTAAAGTGAACGTTCAAAGAACCCCATTTTCCCCCCCTCCCAAGCCACCCACGCCACCCACACCCTCGTCTCCCTCTGCCCTCTCCCCAACATCCCCCACTCCATCTATCTCCTGCGAACTCTTTCCCAGACTAAGGCGACTGCGAGAGCGACTTCGTTTATCTTTTGAACTATCTTGCCTTGAGCGCGTTCTCGACCTTGTACTTTGAGCAACACTGATATTCGCTGGTGGAATCAACTTCTTACTTTGTGCGACCTCTCCTGTAGCTGGCGTTGTAGATGAACCTTTTTTGCTCTTACCGTACTGGACGAGTTGAAAGCCTTCTTCTTCCTCTCCAATCGTCTTCTCCGGCATCATTGCTGTGTCCGCGACGTCGGACAGCTTCGACGCCGCCAAAGAGTTGCGCTCGGTGTTCTCCGTGGCTGCAACAACGATCTCCATTCCACCCGAAAACTCGCTGGTCACGTCAGCAGACGAGCACTGTGCAGCTTGATTGCTGGATCCCCTTCGAACTTCGGCCAAAGTCGGTACAACTTCGGTCGCGATCGTGTTGTCTCCGGAAGTCGTCGGCTTTGTTGCAAACAAATTGTTAAGAACAGTCATCTGTCCTTGTCCTTCTTTCGCTTCCTCTGCTTTTCGAGCGCTTGGTCTTCCCAACCACCGCTCTGGCCGGGCAGTGACAGCGCTGTACGTCGGCTCGGTGTTCTGGTCCAACCGTTGACTCACGCTGGCTCGCTTTGGGCAGTTTACCTTCATGTGATCCCGGCTGCCGCAAAGGAAGCACTTGTTCTGCAAACCATCATAGAACACACGTGCTTGGAAGTTGCGCACATGGATCGTAGACGGAATCTCCTGCTTAATCTCCATGTGGACTCCTCTCACCGATGACCAGATGGGGTAGCCCGTCTCCGGCCCGTATCTCTCCCGCACCATCCGCTGTATGACGCCGTACTTCGACATCACTTGCGAGATTTCCTGGTCGTTAATCTCCGGGGGCAAGTTAAATATTCGGACATATTTAAATTGAGTCGATGCTGCCGAGAATGTCACCGTGGTTGATTCATACTTGTTGTAATGGAACTCCATTGACGATGGTAGGTTCCGCAAACTGGTCTTTAGCTGGGCGTCCGTCTTGAATTTGATGTATACACAACTCTCACGTGACTCTTTGTACATCGACATGAGGGAGTCTGAGCTCAACCTCATTTTATTTTTCATGAAATCGAAGATTTCACTCTCCATGGGCTCCTTTTTTCCTGGTCCGAAGTAAATCCGCATGGAGTTGGCCCGGGCCTCTTCCAACGCCGCCATTTTCCTTTTTCCGATTTTTAACTAAAAGCTATTGTTCTACTTGAACACTACCACTGTCGGAGACAATAGCCTCGGCTATTGCCGGCACCTTTCGATTTTTACGCAGCGACAAACTAATGTGACTGATCTGTCTGAAAGCTGAGCACGAACTGTTTCTGATGGGTACTTACTATAAAATCCATTTCAAAAACGTTTAACCTTTGCGAATATTAACTAGACAACTTTAAATATTTGTAATATACGAAAAACTGAAAAAAACATAGCTAAAAGAAACTTATTCATAAACATCAAGTGGGCAAATCTGAGTAAATTCTTCAATTTAACTGAATCTTAACTGTTCAAATAAATGGCGATAAATGGCGCTCAGCAAGGAATTAACGGTTGAATAGATATGAACGATAACACATTTGGTTAGTTTTCGATGAATTCAATTAATTCTGTCGACCAATTTTTCCCCAGAAAGACCATTTCAAACCACGTTCCAATTATATTCCTAAAATCCAAGCATGAATCTCATTGGTATCCTAAATTTCCCCGAATGCATCAATCCCGAAAATTGCTTTCAACGTTTCCAAATTTCCCACAATTTTCCAGGAAAAAAATCCCCCCATCCTCCCGTGCCCGCCATCGTCATCGTCGCTCTACTAAACCACAACCCGGAGCAATTTGTCGTGGTTTGCAGAACAACACGCCGTCACTCGTTTCGACCTGATGCCCTCTGACTGTTTCCGGGAAGCTGATCTTCTTCCCAGAAATTTCGTGTGAGCAACCTCCTAATTCGGCTTCTGTTGCTTACTACTTTAGTTCGTTGCTTCCAGCAGCAGGATTCCAGTGACACTGTGGTTTGCTAAACTAAATACTTTGAGGCAGATTTCCCATCCTCTCCTCGCAGCAGCAGGGGGGTGGTATAACTTTCAAGTACACTTTTCTCCCTGGGAAAAACGACCAGAACCAGGACCACGTCGGGTTACATTTACTACAGCCAGCTTTTCCACCCAACACCAACACTCACTCACCGAAAAACAGAGCAGTAGTAAAAGCCAGAAGCAGCCACATAGAGGCGAGCAGCGAGATTTCAGATTTGAGACTTGTCTCTTAATCGCTTTAAATGCGTTTATAATGCTCCGTTCCAGGGAGGGCTCCACTGCTGCTTAAAGACCCAGACCCAGTCTGCTGCTGAGTTGGAATTTTCATTCTGGATTTTCCGCCGCCCTCCCTCTCTCTCTCAATTGTTCTCTCACCGCTTTTTCCCCTTGGCAGCAGTGTGTGACACCTTTTTTCCCAGGACGAAACCCGGGGAAATTTGGTAGGTGGGTGGGGAAGGAGCAGGGAAAAATCGTAAAACAATCCAACGAAGCAAGGCGAAGTTTGGCTTCTCGAGATCGGATTTTCCGCTTTTCAACGTTTTCCCGAGCCAAAACATTCTCTTGCGCTCTGTTTTGCTCGACGCGTGAAATACCAACACAGGGCCAACACTCACTCTCTGTGTTTACATAATTTTCCGAGAATTTTCGAAAAGTTGTGTGGGTGGAAAGTTGACGATATTTTTGCCTCCCGTCGTGAATGTGTTGGTGTTTTACTCGGAGCAGAAAAAATGTAGTGAGAAATTGAGAGCGAGAGTGTGAGTGTCGTTTGATTGAAGCGAGAGGAAAATTAGTGTCTGAGAGAAATGAGTGACGAGAGCGACCTGGCTACGATGCTGAGTTACCATTTGTTTTGAAATATGATCCGTAGGGCTTTTCCGCGTACGAAGGGCTAAGCTGTGAAGGAATGTTGAGCTGCTGCTGCTGGGTTTGGGGTGATGGGGTGGTTCGGAAAGCTGAAATTTTATGTTTGGGTTATTTATTTTCCAGCTCGTTGCATGAACTACTATTTTCAATTCATTTGATACAGAGAAGTTCAATTAGTTTGGAAATTATTGTCAATATTTATACATAAAATAATGAATTATGAAACGTATAAAAGATCCAAACGTTTCGTAAAAAATATAATTAAATTTCGGTATGCCCAAAGAAGCCAATTTCCATCATTAGTTTGTCCACATAATTTTCCATACAAATTTGGCAGCTGTCCATACAAAAATCTGTATCTTTTGAAGGAATTTTTTGATCGATTTGGTGTCTTCGGCATAGTTGTAGGTATGAGTAAGAAAAAAAAAGATAAACGGTAAAAAAAATTGATTTTTAATTTGACTTTTTGTCACTAAAACTTGATTTGAAAACAAAAATTAATTTGTTTACTTTCCGGGGACATCAAAGGCCAACTTTTCAGAAATTTCCAGATTGTGCAAAAAATCTTTGACCGAGTTATGAATTTTTGAATCAATACTCATTTAAAAAAAGCGAAATATTGGTCGCAAAAATTTTTCAACTACATTTTTTGATGTAAAATCAAATTTGCAATCAAAAAGTACTTTTGTGAAATTTTGACAAAGTGCTACTTTTTTCAAAAAAGTTTCCTTAAAAATGGCTTTTACTTGAAAACGGTACACTTTATCAAAATATCATTGGAGTACTTTTTGATTGCAAATTTGATTTTGCATCGAAAAATGAAGTTGAAAAGATTTGCGACCAATGTTTTGATTCTGGAAATCTCTGAGAAGTTGGCATTTTTTGTCCCCTAAAGCATACCAAAAAATAAAAAAAAAAATTAATTTTAAAAAAGTGTTTTGCAAATCAATTTTTAGTGATAAAAAGATTATCATTGTTTTAGTTTAATCCTTATCCATACCTACACCTTTGCCGAAGACACCAAATCGATAAAAAAAATTCCTTTTGTATGGACAGCTGCCAAATTTGTATGGAAAATTATGTGGACAAAATAATGATGGAAAATTGACTCTTTGGGCATACTGAAGGCAACAAAAGATATTCAGTCGGATTAAAAATACGAAAAAATATTTTTTTGGCTTTTCTTGCCAATGGATGAAGTGTCATCCAATTATATGAATGAAAGAAGTTTCCATCGTAATTTAAAATGATGTTAGTTGTTATAATTATGAAGCTATTGATCTTACGTCGAGAAAAATAAATTTAAATAAGATTTGTTAGTCCCCTTCCCTTCCCACGCCTTGTCTTTAACATCAATCCCTTCCCTACTAACCCCGAGTAGGCCGCGGGTAATCGGCTCCCCTCCCACTAACATTTACACACAAGATCCTCTGTAATTATTAAGCCAAATGTAATTACAAAAGCCGACTCGGTCCTAACCAGGTCCCAGTACCGAAAAGGACCTAATAAAAATAATTTTATGAAAAAAAAAAAAAAAAAAAAAAAGATTTGTTAGTGAAATATTTAAAATATATTTAAAAAAAAATCACTTGTTTCTATGATCTACATCATTGTTTTCATTAGCAATAAAAATGAACATGTTTTTTTTAACTACGGATAATATTTTGATTTTTCAAATTCCTTATAACTTAAATAAATATGCTGAACAAAAAATTGAATATTTGTTTGTTAAAAAAATGCAAATGCAGACAATCAGTTTTTTGTTAATTTTTCAATATTAATTTTAATTATTTTTTTTTGCTATAATTTAAGGGTTAAAATGAAATATACAGTTTTTTTTATTAATGCCAAATTATCATTGATTAAATTACTTACCTTTTATTTTTAAAGGATTGGCTCGGACTGCTATGCACGTATGCCAGTGAGAACAGTTTCTCTTTAAAGGCTGTGCAAACTATTACATAAATTTAAAACTATAGAGTCTATAAGACCACCAAAATCAAGGGGGGAGGGGTGGCAAATAAGTAAAAAATATAAAAAAAAAATTAAATTTGAAGCCATGGTTTAAACATTTAAATGAAAAAAAGTGTTTTAAAATTACCAGATGATTTGCAATCTTATGTTTTCAAAATATCAAAGTACTGGTGAAATATTTTTTTTGTTGAAAAAAAACTTTTTGCAGTACTGTACAACAAATTTCACAAAAAAAATATTGTTGATCGGTCTCAAATATGCTAAACATGATTTGAAACGCAAGAAAATGCATTTATATTATTTTCCAGGTCATTAGAATTCTTTTCCATTAAAATTTCAAAGTTTTCTGAAAAAAAAATTCCCCCTGATTTTTCGGACCGATGATAGGCAAACCTAAACTTCAACAAATATTTGCAAACGGCCTAATTTTCACTAAACATTCACACTTCATTGATGGGATTCTAATAAACCAATCTACTATTATTGACAATGGCCTTAATTCTATTGCTAGCAAAATTATGATAGTTGTTATGATGTTTATTTTACAAAAAGAGCCACACTATTTTATATTTAAAATATTTTATTTAATTAAAACGTAAAAGTATAGTTTGGAAAAAAAAAATTAAAATCCTGTTCACAAGGTTTGGCCAAAAATTTGCAAAATATCTATTTTCAACCAGTTTTGGATCCTAAAAACATATTAAAATTAAATCAAAAAAATAATACAAAATTATGGTCAGGTGGTTCAATTTAATTCAAAGTGAAATGGCCAATTGTTTGATTTTTTTATGGATTAACTTAAAACTTTCATGTCTGAATAAAAAAAAAATACATTCCAGACTCGTTTATCCTAAGGTTCGATTATCCAAATCCGAAGGTCTCCGACTTTGACTAATCAAATCATTAGCAAAAAATGTGTTTTTTTTTTATTTTCATACTTTTAACCCCATTTTAGTTAAATTTTAAATTAGAAACTTGATGGATTAATTTTGGCCGCTATCTAGATTTCTAAATTAAATTTTCAAGACAACCTATCTGTCATGGATTTCCTATGCAAATAGGACCTTTTGAAAATTTGATCTAGATTTATTCATTCTTAACTACTTTACTGTCCATGTTCGCATAAATGTCCCATATGCAAAAACAGCAAGCTGGAAAAAATGATAGGTAAGTTTCTCGCACACATAAGGCTACGTGTTAAGTTTTCGCAAAGAAAAGGAACACGATTTTGAACCCAAATTGCATCACAAACCCAAAAGTGTTGAAAATGCATTTGGGACATTTTTGCGAACAAGGGAAGTTTAGGGGTTATACAAAAGCTTAAGAATCAAAAGTTTTAAAAACGAAAAAAGAAATCGTGATTCGATCATCGGAATGGTATAATAATATTTGTTTTGTTCATAACTTTTATTGAACGCAGGCCCTTTAAAGCCTAATTTTTTTTACATTTTTTAGTTAATTTTCCGTTACAATTTTTTTTTCAAAGTAACAGAAACTTTGTAAAATATTTGCTTATTCCAAAAACTATCACGATAATCTCAATATTTTATCACAGCAATGCTGATGCCAAAAGTTTGCAAAATATCAATTTGCCTGTTTTCGATTGAACCGGTAGAAACATATGGTAGAATTGAAGAACTGTGCACCTACATTATTTATATTTTGAAGTTGAAGGCAAAAATAAAATGTAAAAAGTTTTATTAAACACGTTGGAAAACAGTCTGAATATTACTACCTTTCAATTGACCTGTTTAAAGTTGAACTCGCCCGTAAATCCTCGTAAAAATCGCTTTGAGTTATTTGTTTTGATTTCTTTCCCAAAGAAAATACATAAATATATTACCACCTGATTTATTTTCACAACGCCTGCCTCTGTAGTGGTGCTGCTGAGTGACCGACCCTCAGGGCTCCAGAAATGCTCCGAAAAAACCCGAGAGAAACTGCATCACACATCTTTCCCGAGTGGCGCTCACGCTCCAGTGTTGCCGGTTCGAGTGTGTGGGTGTACCGGATTACATCCGCTCTCTTGCCTACTTCCGTCGTCGCCGTCGTGGTGCACGACGTTGCGGGTGTTGGAGAGCATGGGTATTTTTATGCCGAGTTGACACTTTTTTTTTGCAACGCCATCCACCATCTCTTCTCTTCTTCGGGTAGCCTCCGGCCGTTTTCCGCTCTTGATTTTTTTTCCGGGTTCCGTCCTCTTCCTGTCCTGGGTGCGCTTGTCCCCACCGCGGGGGTTGTTATTTAGATTAATTTAAATGAGATCGGTCCGGGACGACCCACACACCCACTCCTTCCCCGCAGGCCAAATGCGACTTTGTTTATCTTTTCTTTAATTGACTTCCGGTTTGCGCGAGTGAAAACTTTTTCTTTTCCCGCCCGGAAGTCCTTTCAGGGCTCTTCACACTTGGCTTGTCAAAGCTGGGTCAGGGGGATTAGCCGCGGCCACCGGCACCGTCGTCGTCGTCTTCCAATCGATAGAACCTGCAGTAGCGAGGCAGGACACCTTTGCGGACGACGTCGTCGTCGTGTTGGTGTTTGGAGGCTCGGGTTTTCTGAAAACATGCCCGACGCTGTGTTGGTGCGGACGCGTACACCAACACTTCCGGCCAAAATGCACTTGGCATGTGTGTTGGTGGGGACGTTTTTAGAGGCTCACTCTCACGTTGAACACCTTCAACCTCGCGGTTTTCGGGGGTTCGGGTTCCGGCTTTTGTTGTTCTTTCATTTCTAATCGCACTTTGATCGTGGTTGTATTTTGAATTGGCTTGGCTCTCAGGGCTCAGAAGAGCGCGTGTTTTTCGTTGAGGCCCTGCTCGAGTTGTGTTTTACGAGTCGGAGGTTTTCAGAACATTTTTTTCTCATTCTTTTTTTTTCTGTGCGATTTATAGTTTTTCCATTGAAACAACAACACCGTCGTCGCAACGCCCGTCTTCCAACGGAGAAATTGCCGGCTTACCCGGTTGTTCGCTTTGTGAAGTTCTTGAATGTGGTGGAAAACGCTTGATAGGAAGTATTAATTGTTGGAACATTCTAACTGAAGAGCAAATTAACTTTTCGCATTTACAGTTTTCTCGTTGTTTGGGTTTTTATTTGGGAAAATGCATAAAAAAATTTTAAGAGAAGTATTTCTTGAGCATTAACTTGAATCGTAAGTTTTATTTTTCAGATCGATTGAAAATGGAAATTTTACTATTTTTTTTTTCATTGTTAAGTTAAACTTGACTGTATTTCACAGCAACAATTAAGAATGGCTTATCATAACAATTAAAGCAATAAAAAAAATATAATTTCAAATAAAAGGTTTTATAAACAAATCTGTAAATCTCATATTGGAAAGAATCAAACACACTGAAAAATCTATTTTGTCTTTCACAAAAAAGAGCAACTCTTAAAACCATTTACAAAAAAAAATCAAACAGGGTTGCCAGGATGCACTACCAGACTACGTGCTTTCCATTTCATTAGGGCACATAACTTTTGTAAACAAGATTGTATCCCTCTCACACCTTATGCAAACTGTCATTTATGTGAAAGGGATACACTATTGTTTACAACAGTTTTTTGCCTTTTCAAAATGTTAGGCTTCATTTTTTCAGTGAAGACCTTAAGAAACACTTTATTTCTTTCAGATTAGGTTAAATCATTCTATATTGTTTATTTTGTGAAGCTTTATTGTTTAAAAAGTATAAATACGCCATTGGCAAAGTGGCTTGTGTGATTTTTCCATTTTTCTTATTTTTCTGTTCAGACCTGGTAACCTGGGATTCAAATAAAAAATCAACATGTATAGAATTAAGTTGCCCAGGTTGCAATTTTTATAAATTTTGGCTACAAAATAGTTCAATAATTAAATAAATAATGTTAATATCTAAATCGTAAAAATTATAATATTTTTGCCTATTCCGTTTTTTTATGTTGGTTTAAAAATATTATTTGCGTATATTTGCAATTATTGGCGCTTAAAAATAAAAATAACACTGAAAATAATTTCAATATTTTCTAATTTATGCGCTTGAATGTTGAACAGCATTTTTATCTAAAAGAAAATCTTGAACTATTTTATTTGAGACTAAGTTAATTTTGTAAAGATTTCCAGCGAATGTTTTTTCACTTGTAAAGGCTGATGAGCTCAGAATTAATTTTCTTTTCATCAAATTTTTTTGTTTACATTTGTTTTTACTTAGTTTAGATTTTAAACTTAAGATTTTAAATTTCTTTTCATGTTTGATAATGTTTAATCATCTGAAATCGAATTAATCATCTGAAGTCGAATCAATTTATTTTACTTCTTCAATTTATCGACTAATAAAAGTATCTTTAAGTGCTGAAAATACAAAGTTTTAGAGGGTCCGTTCAGCAGTATCTAATACTACTATCACAATAAATTAAATTAAAGATCATTGTAAGAAAAAACGATAACAGCTTAAAAACTTGCAAAAAATTATGAGGGCTTTTAAAGCAAGTAATATTTTCTAGAATTTTTGGACCTTATTTGGAAATGCGTATGACGGGAATGCAAGCATTTTTATTTTATTTTTTGATTCATAGCAAACTATTTTAAACCGAAACACCTCATTGGAGTTTATAACAAAGAGAGTTAAGTTTCCAAAATCAGAAACTTTTCATGTAAACATTTTGTATCGGTAAAAATAGCTTTTCATTACTTGTTTGATAATTTTTTGTTTATTTTATGTTAACACAACCATATTTAGGCTGATTTTTGATGATTTTTGATTCCATAGGCACAAGATTATCCAAAGTTAAAGTACAAAATGATGGAATATCTTTTGAAAATTAAAACGGATTCACAAACTTTAAAAAGAATAATGTTTAATGGTAGGAATTTTATCTAAAAATCTGCTATAATTTTTTAAAGATCCATTTACCAAATCATTTAAACTCCGTACAAAAATTAAAAATCTATAAAAAATTTGAAAAACATAATTGTTACCTGTAGAAAATGTTTGCTTTGTAACGTCACAAAATGTAAAGCTAGTGCAAAAAACAGCTTATTTTTTCAAAAACCAAGGCCTTTGCAAATATTTTTAGAAGTTTATGTCCCTCGGCTATGACCAAAATCAAGAAGGGAGGGGGGGGGGCAAAAATTTAAAAAAAATAAAAATTGTAATTACAAGCCTAGGTTTCAACATTTGGATGAAAAAAGTGTTTTAAAATGCATTTCACAGGCGTACATTTGCTTTCCAATCATTAGTTTTAAAAATGCCGAGGTATCGACGGATTTTTTTTTCGTAAAGAAAAACTTTTCGTCGAACTGTACAATGGTATTTTATGAAAGTTTAAAATGTTTTCAAAAAGGTTCAAATATGCTTAATATGATTATAAACGCGGGAAAATGCATTTTAACTGGTTTTCAGTTGATTAAACTTTAATTTTCATTAAAATTTTGAAGTTTTTCGAAAAATATTTTTTTGCCCCCTGATTATTCAGGCCAACTTTGAAGGGAGCGACATAAACTTTGAAAAATATTTGCAACGGTCTAACGGCAATCGATTCAGCAGTTAATTTAACATAAGAAATATAGAAAAGTTGATTAGCTGAGTGGAATCACAGCCCTTAAAAAATAACGCCACATATTCGCTCTTAGAACAGAAATAAAGTTGTTTTCTGTGGCAAATTCAACGAATGATCTGTAAAAATATTAAAATGCATTCATTTAAATTTCCGAATTATAGCCAAAAAACTGTCAAAAGAATCATCAAATCATTGTACTGTTACGACAGAATATGTCCTATTTTTTGGGATTTATATAGCAATTGTTTAAAGTTCTCTATAGTTACAAATCTAAGTAAACTTTTATTTTCAATTTTATAATTCTCTTATCTTATCAGAAAACTCATAGAATCAAGCGTTCATTGGTCCCACACATCTCTACTTCAAAATCCAAAACATTAAATTTATTTTAAAATATAATTTTTTGTTAGTTATACGCTCCGTGTTCGTAAATCTGAACAAAAATTTGGATTTATCAACAAAACAATCAAAATCTGGTTGATTTCCACAAAAACACCATTCCACCCCAGCGCCCACTTCCGGCCTCTGCTGGCCCGAAACTTGCAAGGTACCTCCACAACCAGCCGGCGTTGTTTTTCCGTTCAAATTCGCCTAACCGTGAACGCAAGGAAGAGGAGGTCTAGAGAAAATACGAGCTTACGCTGCCTTTCGAACATGCCTTTGGGGCTCGTTCAGAGTTTTGGCGTATTTTTTTTTTGTTTTTGCTGTCGAATTCGAACTCTTCGCCACGGGTTTGTTCCACTTCTGGCGAAGCCGCTGAATAGTTTTGCGTTGTATTCAACTGTTTTTTCGTCCTTTAGCTTTTTTTCTCGCAAAACCCCGGCTATTTTGAGGGAATTTTTGTTTTGTTTTACCGGTTGAAAAACGACGACGCGACAAACAAATTCGCAGCGGCACACGAAAATGCCACGTGGAAGGCCGCCCTCCCTCCAATAGCAGAAAGGAAATCACAACAATAGACACAAGCCGGCTGTGGCTGCAGAGTGCAGTATGAGGCTTAATTGTGGCCGGGCTGCGAAGGTGTAGGGTTTTGGGCCCGGTCGACGGAGTCTATTGTTTTTCCTCTGAGAGGCGAAAATACTTGAGCTACTTTGGTGGAAATGAGAAGGCTTTTCGAGGGTTTTGTTGGAAGAGATGGCTTGCTTGGTGGCGTGGCTGGAAGAACTGGATTGTCCCGTTGTGTGTTTTGTATTTTTTATGTTAGAATTTAAGATTCAGTCGTAAAATTTAGTTTGAATTTCAAATTTAAACATCTTCGAATCTTCAACTCTGCAAATTTTCAAATCTTCAAATCTTCAAATCTTCAAATCTTCAAATCTTCAAATCTTCAAATCTTCAAATCTTCAAATCTTCAAATCTTCAAATCTTCAAATCTTCAAATCTTCAAATCTTCAAATCTTTAAATCTTCAAATCTATAAATCTTCAAATCTATAAATCTTCAAATCTTCAAATCTTCAAATCTTCAAATCTTCAAATTTTCAAATCTTCAAATCTTCAAATCTTCAAATCTTCAAATCTTCAAATCTTCAAATCTTCAAATCTTCAAATCTTCAAATCTTCAAATCTTCAAATCTTCAAATCTTTAAATCTTTAAATCTTCAAATCTTCAAATCTTCAAATCTTCAAATCTTCAAATCTTCAAATCTTCAAATCTTCAAATCTTCAAATCTTCAAATCTTCAAATCTTCAAATCTTCAAATCTTCAAATCTTCAAATCTTCAAATCTTCAAATCTTCAAATCTTCAAATCTTCAAATTTTCAAATTTTGAAAAAATGATGATTTCATCTTGAATTGAAACTCAAAACTTAAACTTCAATTCAGAACTCAACTCATTGTCGTCCTCACCTTTTGTTTCAAAACTTTTCCACTTGTCTCCTCCAAAAGGTGTGAGAAAGCTGATAAATATAGATCCTACCCCCGTCTTTCACCGGAAAACTGTCATCGATTTTATGTTCGCGTTTTTCCCTCTTCGTCGACTGTCATCGACATTTCAGCTCAGTTTGGAGTATTGAAGTCGGTCTTTGCTAAGCCAAGGTGCAACCAAAATATGAAAAAAAAAAAGAGGAAGTTCATTACCAGGACGCTTTCAAGCCTCTATTCAACTCCAAAGTTTTGCAAATACAGAGAAAGATGTTGATGACGAAGGGAAATTTGTCAGAGACTTTCTGTAAAGTTACATGAAATACACGGAGAGAAAAAAATTCAAATTTTTAGTCTTATTGTAATTTTTGATTTTTGAATTTTTTTCAATTTATTTAAATATATTATTTGTTGGAAATTTTTCTTTTGGTGTATGAAACGGAGTCAGGAAAACTGTTGACAAACTGTAATGTCGGAGCCGGGTTACAACTTACAACTGCAAAAGGGGTGGTGACTGCCGTGCCGGTGTGAGTGAAGTTAATTAGATGTTTCCTTTTCAGAATGAATGCTGTCGTAACTTTGCTGGGGTTAGAACAAATTAAGACCAAGGGGTGCCAGGTTTGGTTTCATTGAATAAAGTTTATTGTGAGAAGACTTACTTCTTGTTTTTGTCTTTTTTTTTTTATTAAATGTTCAACACTAGATTAAAATCTGCAAATAATTTGCCTACGCCAGGCCGATCCATCTACCGCAGTAAGTGACCAGAAAAATCAATTGGGCCAATACATCGTCGGACCATATCGCCGCATACCGGCCACTCCCACCACCACGGTCGATTCTGTCTCGTTCCACCACCAACCATAAACTACACTCTCCAGTCGCAAACATACCACTTTAGTGGGGTTTTGTTAGTGGAAGTTGGGTACAAATTTGACTCTAAAATTTCTTTTTATAAGTTTTTTTTTCAAATTTGTTCAATAAAAAATTCTAAATTTAAGAAGAATTTCAGGTCATAAGAGTAAAAACCTAAATGTTTCCTTTTGACCCAACTCTCCCCTAACTTTCCAGCGGTGAGCAGTACAAACAAGCGCAACCAAGACTCTCGACTGGTTTGCTCGTCTCCCGTCACCGTTGGCCTCTTCTTGGCCAGACCCTGGACTCCATCAATTACTCAGTTCGATAAATCATGCGACACTGTACGAACCCCACCCCCTCCCGCTGTCCCCTCCTCCTCCCACCACGTGGGCTGGTGTTTGTGTCTCGGAAACTTGCAGAAAACCACGTGGACTGTGTTTTCCTCCCCCTCTCCGGAAAAGCCACGTGGAAAAGCGGTGTTTTTCGCCGTCGTCATGTTCGCCGAATAACCGTGTCGACACACAATTCAGGTAACAGCTTTAGCTTTATGACGGACTACGGGTACCTTTCACTCTTCAAAATTTCTTAAAGAGCAGCGCAAGTGCAAAACAAGCCCGAAAAAGGGAGGAAATCCTGCATCGAAAAAAAATAAAGGCGAGCGAAAACATGAATCAACTCAACTAGCCGGGTCTGAGCCGGGGCTAGTCAAGGATTTTGCCTGGTTGGTTCCCCCCTTTGGGGGGGGGGGAGGTCAACACGACTTTGGGGGCGAAGGAACGCTAAAAATAGCCCATAGGTTAGGTATTAAACGATATTATTTTCGTATCGATTTTTTCCGTCGGTTCGCTTGACTACACACTATCAACGAGTTTCCACCACCGACCTCACCTGGTTTCCTCCCACCGCTGGAAAAACTTTGTTCTCTAGCTTCTTGGTTGCATTGTGGAGTACTTTTGAGTATTTTAGAAGTGTACTAGAAGAAAAAGGGCTGAGGTGACAACTCTGAAGAGAATGCAATGTTATGTCTCTATTGAGTCGACGGTTTCGATTGATAAGTTTTGTGTTTTAATTTTAACTTAAATTTTTTTTCTTTATTTTCATTTTTTTTATTACTTAGACACCAGGATTTTTCAAAATAAGCAGCTAATGTAATCTTTTCAAGACTTTGTTTTTTTGTGCTTCAGAAAAAAAAAACTGATGGATTCAATTAAGGCCGTTGCAAATATTTTTCAAAGTTCATGTCGCCCGCTTCCCTCCCCACCCTTAATAAATTGGTCGAAAACACCCCCCCCCCCCCTCCCAAAGTCGGGCCGAAAAATCAGGGTGCAAAAAAAATGTTTTCTTTGATCTTCAAAATTTCAATGAAGATGTAAGTGCAATCAACTGAAATCAATTTAAAATGCATTCCCCTGCGTTTAGAATCATTTTTGGAATGTTCCAGGTAATTTTAAAAAATGGATTTTTGGAATGTTTTTGATGTTTAGTATCCTAAAAAGTTTTTCTTTCGCTATTTTTTTCGTTTTAGTCAAATCTTACATTTTTTGAAAACTAATGATTGCAAAACAACTGAACTAGTTTAAAATGCATTTTGAGGCACTCTTTTCATTCATAGGTTGAAACTTTGGCTTGTTATTTCAATTTTTATAATTTTTTTTATTTTGATTGTTAATGAGCATCCAATGTACGTAGAAACTTGTTTTGCCAAAACTTAGTTATTTTGAAAATATATGATTGCAAAACAACTTTTCTCATGAGAAAAAAAAAACAAGTACACTCTCCTGATAATATCTTTAATCAAACTCAGTTAATTGTGCTTGTTTGATATAATTTATAAATTTGTATTTATTTAAATTTGTACCAAATCAAAACAAAAAATGTCAAAATATTCAAAAATTCTTTCTAATATAAGGTCACTACAAAATAAATTATTTTTAGATTTTTAACCCCTTATAATGCCATTCTGAATAAATCAGTTAAATTGTCCCTTCATATCTACATTTTCCAACAAACAATTTTTGTAAACTTGATACCCAAACTAGCGTTTTGAATCCATAAGTTTAAACAAACACTTTCTAATGTTATTTTTCTCTGAAACTACCGGCATCAGGGGTGACATTGAGTTTTGGGTTGTAAAAATTTCATTTTTTTTGTATGACCCAATCTCATCCCAAGATGGTATTGAATTTTCAACCAAAGCTATGATTTTTTTTTTCATTTGTTGCCCTTTTGTGATCCTATTTAGAGCCGGAACTACATTGCACAGTGGTCCAGAACGCAAAATTAAGTGGAAAATGGATTTTCCGAAAAATAGTGAAGTTTTGGAGCGTTGTTGTTTTAAGAAGAGTTGTTGCTAATAAGAAATAGCAAATTTTGGTATGGTTGAAAGTTAGGGTGGTTCACGATTATTGTGATTTTGGAAATCAAACTTTTCAGGAATATTTTATGTTTTTTTTTGTCTTCTAAAAAGTTGATGGGCTTGCCAATCCAAGCATTTATGTTGAAGTCACTAAAATTTTGTCTCATAATCTACGCCTTCTACGACCAAATTTAGAGAAAGCATCTGATCAAAAATCTTCAAAAGTCAGTTTTTTGAACGTAGCAATTCAGGGTTAAGTTCTAGAGAAATGTGATATTGGGGGCATTTTTAAAGCTCTAAAAACAAATATTTTGATTTTTTAACAAGTCAATAAGTACTTAAGGGTCAAAAGTTACGCCATGTTAAGTTCAAAACGATGCTAATTTAAAACTTAAATAACTCGAAAAGGCGCAGGCCAATTGCCGATGCAAATATTTTTCATCGTTTTTAACTCTCGACTCTGGCCAAGATCAAAGGGGCACAAATTATTATAAAATTTTAAATTACAAGCCAAAACGTCTACATGCTAATGCAAAAACTTTTAGAAAATTCATGACATACTTGTACGTTTGAATAGCAATCATGAGTTTTCAAAAAAGTATAATTCGTCAAAAAAAAATATTACGAAAAAAAAACATTTTAAAACACAAAAATAATAAAGATTAAAAAACCCAAACATGTTAAAAATAATTAGAAACGCGGAGGAATGCAATTTAAAATAATTTAAGACAACATCAGGGATACCCAATGATTCGATTCCTTAAGCAAAAATAAGTAGCTGTGAACATTTTGAGCGAAATTGGTTATGGTCGCTTTTTATCGTTGACGTTGACACACTTGACAATCCACTTGATCCGACACATTTAACGCCACCTTTTTGCGGAATTTAGTTTTCTTTTATTTTCCCCATAATTTTTTTAAAATTTTAAGCGACCCTTAACCGATTTGGCTCAAAACTGACACAGTTACTTATTTGTACCTAGATGATCGAGCCAGGGGATATCGCTAACGATATTCCATTTTTTTTTCTTGTCACCCATATTTAAATTTGCCATATTTATAAAAAAAAACTTCAAAATTTTTACCAAACTGTATGTGCAATAACATACAGTTTCATAAAAATTTTGATTTTTTTTTTAATATTAGGCCGATTTTGGAGGTTAGACGGGATTGACAAAAAAAATCAATGAAAAAAAAAATACTCAAATACGATTTTTTAAATATATTTGAAAAATCGCATAAAATAGTTGTTGACGCCAATCCTTAATAAATTTTCAAAAAATTTCATAATTTTCCTTCCAATGCTTTTTGATAATTGAAAGTTGGTGATAAATTTTATTTTTCGCAAATTTAAAGATCTAAGCCCATCTAGAGGCAGGGTTGGTGCTTGTTTATATTGCGTAGAATATCTGTATTCATTCAAAATAATTATTTCCGTTTGAGGAACACTTACTTATGAATTTTAAATTTCTGGAAGTAGTATAAACGTAATGATGTCTTTAATATAGCAGAATATTTTTTGAAAGTTTAGGTAAAACTTAAAATTGTTTTGTAACATTTTTAATTCATAAGGGATTTTTTGGGATTGTTCAATTATTACGTCCAGAGAATTTTGCGATTTAAGCTCACCAACCCTCTTTCCCCCTGTCAGGCACTTTTTTTTTTATCTTAAACATGGGATTTCACAAATCCCAGACCCCTGCTTCCCTCCCCATTCATGGACGTTATTTTTGAACGAACACATTATACAAAGTAAATACAAATTCTGTGGCTTGAATAACATTAGTTTTGTCATACGTTTAGTAACGCTGGGATATATACTACCCTAATTTTGGGAAAAATATCATCATTAGTGTTTGAAGATTCGATTAAATAAGAATTTTAAACGTAAACTGAGTTGAAAATTGCATCCGATTTTTATGATCAACTAAAATGTTTCATGTGACTTATGAGCTTGGTATTCGAGGTGATATAAGCAAGTGGTTCTTTGTTTAAAAGTCAAAAACTAACAAAAAAGAAATATGAATTAAAAAAAAAGATTAATTGAAGGTTGTATAAAAAATGCTTTTAGAAATATTAAGGAAAAATTATCTTTACCAAAACTTTTTATTCATTCGAAAAGTATTACTTTTAGATACAAGTTGAATTCACTCAGCACTCTGATGGATGATCACAAGTATTTTTAAGCACTGTTAATATTAGTGTTAAAAAGAAAACACAACGGAATTACAAAGATTATATTCATTGGCATTTTTGAGGATGGAAACGACAGAACTCATTTAAAACAATTTCGCGTAGACTTTATATTGATTTTGAAATATTATTTAAATATTTTTTTCCATTGTTTCCGGTAACAATAGTTTTTATCATTGATTGAAATCAGTAACGTAAATTCAGCTCAGCTGCTTCAATGTCAACTCAAAACCAGAAAACTACCCCCACAATCAACCGAGCACTGAATGACGATTGATTAGTGTAACGCTTGTTGTTGTTCCAGTTCCGGAAAATCCTTCTCCCATACAAACGGTTCCAGTGTAATTTTCCCCTACTGCTACGCTGCACAGTGTGTCACTTGCGTCCAATCAAAATCCACACCGAAAAAGCCTGCCGCTGCTGCTGGCATAGCTTACAAACAATACCAGTGGTCACTTTTCCACCGCCAACCCTACATTCAGCCCCCAAATTTCCCCATCGATTGACCCCAAAGGACACACAGCCGAATTCCCAAACCAACGCAAGAGGGGGACGGGTGGATAGTTGATTGTGATGAATTGCCGAAATGACCACCCATCTCGATGGTCGCAAACTATTGGGCTTGATTTTCCGGCCCAACGACGCTGCTATTCACTTGCGAGGGGGTGGTGGGTGGTGTGTCAGATTTGGACCAAAACAAGCGTTGATTGCTGGCCGGGTTTTTGGTTGGGCCACGCCCGAGTTCTGAAATTCCGACTGCAGCTAAGCTTTCAACTTTGTGAATGTTTTCTAAATTGGAGCAAAAGTGGAAAATTGCGCAACTGACTAAAATCGAATGAAAAAATACGCAGCTTGAAATGCTTTCAATGGAATTCAATTTAGCAAAACTTGCAAAAAGCTTTTCCAGTTTCGAACTCGGAAAAAGAAGGAAATTTCTTGCTTGAAAAAGCACTGCATTTGCACTTGACTTCAAATGAATATAATAATAATAATGATAATGATGACTACATCATTATAAACACTCCACAGTGCTTGTAGAAGCAAAGTGGGGATGAAAAAGTGTTTACCGTTTTCCCTGGTACCTTCCACCGAGTCAAATCCGTTTATCTTCACCTAAAAGCAGGGGAAAAAGCAAGCAGAAGCCTTTGACCGGTATCGGTGGCTTTAATCTCGCCGGCTCCTCTATTCTACAGTTGTTAGTTCCAGCTTTCCCCAACCCTTTTTTCTGCTGCTGTTGTTGTTCTGTACTTTCTCTTCTTGGCCCCCATGCTTTGTCTAACCGGCCTCGTTCAGGAGGGGGAAATAGAAGACCTTGCCTCTGCTTGGTGGGAAAAAGGAAAATGCATCACACCAGACAACCAGAAATGCAACCGGCTTGACTCGGACGCGCGCGGACATTCAGGGCTCTTGCCACAACAAGAGACACCCTGCCGGGGCTTGAATCGTTTAAAAAAGAGACGGTAAGTGCGGAATGAACGTGGGGGCACTGTTGGAAATGATGTTTTACTAAATCTGAAGGTTTTCATGAACTACTGTTATTTTTTAAATTCTAAACTTTTTCATAACACTTCTTTTGCATTTTGCAAATTTGTTTGGTATTTTTTTTTAATTTTAAAAAAGCCATTTTGCTTCATTGGTTTCTCCCTACAAGCCTTCTTACAAACTTCAAAATAGTCCATGTAAAAGTGCTTTGAAAGCGCTCGAAAATCCATATCTTGAGAATGGATTATCTGATCGATTTGGCGTCTTGAGAAAAATGTTAGGTTATGATTAAGATATTTCAGATAAAAATAGAAAATGAATTTGTTTCCTTTAATTTTTCAATTTCAATATCAATTAAATAAACTCGATATTAACCAATTTCTACCCTATGCAATTTTGCTCTTATAAGTCTGTTTAAGTGGATCAAAAGTGACAGCTTTTGAGCTCTAGTACGTATTATTTCGGCAAAGCTATAGATTTTTTGAAAAAAATGATTGTTCAAAAAATATACTCAATTCATTTCCAAAAATCATACATAAATAAATATTAAATTAATATGCAAAATTTGGATAAAACATTGACCTACATTTTGATAAATATGCGGTATGGCCGTTGCAAATATTTTTTGAAGTTTATGTCCCTCGACTCTGATAAAAGTCGAGGAGGGAGGGCAAAAAAATAAAAAAAAAGTTAAAAAAAATAATTATGGGCCACGGTGTCAACATTGGAATGAAAAAAGCGTTTTAAAATGCATCATACACCTGTCCAGTTGTTTTGAAAAATATTTGCAACGGACTAAATAAAAAAAAAGTACAAAATAGTTTATTCAGGTTCTTCTCACATAGACCTTAATTTAAAAATTGACGATATATTGAAAACTATTGATCCGTATTCATTGTAAAAATTAATAAAATTGTTGAGAATTTCGGTACCAATAGCACAGATAAAATAAACCAAAATTTTCAGGAAAGCATGTATTTTCGAAAAATATTCAACATTTAAGATTTGGTATTACAGTTACTAAAAATAATCTTTTTTTTCTCCACTAGACTAAGCATATCCGAATTTTGAAATTATGTGTTTGGCAATATGAAATCAATAAACCTGTAGTGTTTTATACATTTATAAAAGGAATAGTTTTTGATTATTTTGAGTATTTCTTTAAAAATATACTTTTTTTAAAATCCTATCATATTATATCTAACTAACTAAAAAAAGTACTTTTTTATCAAAAAAAGCCTAGTTTGCTGAAAAATTTTCAGTATTTTCAACAAAAAAAAAAGCATGATAACTTTCGAAGTGTAAAGAAAAATTCTAATCATTTGATTCTTATAATGAAATTACTACAAATTTGAGTATTTGCTTCAAAAAAGAGTTTTGTAAAAAAAAATAATATTGCCAAAACAAATATCGAGATTTATGGAAAAAAAACCCGATCGTTTAATACCCCTAATGCAAAAAACGTGAAAATTGTACTTTAAAAAAAGCGTTCCTTATTGAAATTTTTTCAGCATTAAAAAAAAAATATGACTTATTTCAAAGTGTATGTATTTTTTTTTATCATTTGATGCCCATAATGCAATTTCAAGTATTTTTTTAAATACTTTGTTTTGTTAAAAATTTTAGTATTTCTAGAAAAATTATTTTCTTAAAAATTCATTGATAAAATAGCTTATTGAAACAAAATCATCAGTATTTAAAAAAATATAATAACTTTAGAAGTGAATTCAAAATTTACAATCGTTTAACACTCATCATGCAATAACTACAATTTTGGGTATTTAAAAAAAACTAGTTTTGTAAAAAATTTGAGAAAGTATTAAAAAAAAGAATTATTTTTTTCGAAATTTATTAATGAAAACTGATTATTTGATAACCGTACCGCAAAAATAAAACTAAATAAAATAGTAATTTTCGAGTTCGAGTTGGAACTTTATAAAAAAATTCTGTAAAAAAAAATTATGATAACTTTCCAAATGAATGGATAATTTTAAATCATTTGACAATCATAGCTACAACTTTCAGTATTTTTCGAAACTACGAAGTTTTGAGAAAATTTTGAGTATTTCGAAAGTAAAATATTTTTTCAGGATTTTGGAATAAAAAATAACGGTCGTTTGATATTCATAGCGCAAAAAAATAAATTAAATAAAACTTGTAAAAGTCTAAAAAAAAAAAAAAAATTCAGCATTTTCAAAAAAATTGGTAACTTTCAAAGTACATGGGAAATTCTCAATCAAAGAAATAACTTAGCAATTGAATAAATTTTGAGAAAATTTTGAAAATATTTAGAAAAAAATACTTCCATCGATATGTTTGAAAAATTCACGATCATTTGATGCCCATATTGCAGTTAAGTTCAATTTTGGTAATTTCTCGAAAATATGTAGTTTTGCTGAAATTTTGAGAATTAAAAAAAATATAATTATTACTACTGAAAAGTATAAAAAAAATTCAATCATTAAAAACTCATATAGCAATAAAAAAAATCTGGAGTATTTTTTTTCGAATTATGTTGTTCTGTGAAAACATTGAGTTTTTTTTAGAATGATTTGAAAATTTTTAGCTATTATGTTTTTGTGAGTTCAAATTGTTATGTTTTGGGGTAAGTTTAGATTATTCATCAATTATTCAATTTAATTCAATTATACATATTTATTAGTAGAAAATCAGTTTAAAATTTCGTTTTGCTTATAACCTGTTTGTGTTTTGGAGTTCATTTCAACTATGGCTGGATATTTTAACAATGGACAAGAGAAGGAAAAACTGTTTTAAAAAAACCTTCAAAAATTCATCAATTATAAAATTGAAGTTTTCTTATGTTTTTTTTTTAACGATTATCTTCCTGCATGCTTAATTTTAGAGATTATTAACAAACAAACATCATTTCTTTACTGAAGGAAGAAAAAATAACTTTGATCCTTAAATTTGATTTTCCTAAAGAAAAAAAAAACAAAACAAAATTTTATCCTTATATTCGTTTTTTGATATCATCTCAAGCTGAAATGTTTTTTTTTTTTTGAGGCTTGCATTGAACTTTTTTTCCTACTATTTGTGTTTTTTTTTGTTTCGACTTTTTTCACCGTGCCACTTTCCCTCCAGCACACAATTGTGGGTGCAATAATTCGCATTTATTTATATCACTTTCCCAGTCCAGCTGGCAGGCCAGCCCAGGCCAGGCCGGCGTAGTTTATCGTGCGGAGATAGCGTCGGGGCGATTGTGTTGCCACTCTCTCCGTTCGAGGGCCCCTGGTTCTTATCTGCCGTTGGTCCATTCAGGCATCAGGCCCCCTAACGGTGGTGGTCATTTCGTATGCAGAATTGAACCATTTTTTCTATGCTCTGGACTGATGACCAGATTCTTTCTGGTTGGCACCTGATTGTGTGGATGGCAGTTTTAATCAATCCATCAAGTTGGTGGAGTGTGGGAAATTTGCTTTAAAGTGGTCTGATTTGGTTTAAATTAATAGTTTCAGCTTAATTTTGCGAATCTATTTTAAGCCAATTTTCACACCATGATTGACGGTTGTCTCTGCTCAAAACTGGCCAATTTATCCACCACAGAGTCGTCCACGCTGACAGTGGTCCCTTGTTGACCTGTTTGTGGTTTGGTTGTTTTCCGTCATGTTCAGAGCCGCGGCAAAAATATTGAATTTTTGCCATATCGTGTCGAAACCAAAACATGGCCACCGTTCTACATTTTTTTTGCGAGTGTGGGACCGATATTTGGCTAACCGTTTTTGTGCCCTGGTCACCGTTGATGTTTTGAGATTATTTACGAGCTGCCTGGAAAAAGTTGGGATTTGACGAACGTACACGGGGGAGGCTGAATTGACGATGGGATCAGAGGATTTTTTTTTTGCATTCGTTAGTTGAAATTTTTCTGGGATCACACGAACGGGAGCGATTGCTTTACTGACCGTGAAGGCAATTAAATCGGGCGATGATTGAAGTGCGTACTTGAACGGCGACTAATTGGATTAGTTGTAACCGTTTTGGTTGAAGTGAATGAATTTTACTGGCGTACGTTTTTTGACAGATTTTTTAAAACGATTATTTTAAATCAAATAAGTCAAATTGTAATCAAATTGTTTTTCTTTCTCTCTTTCCAGGTACGATCCAAATTGTGTTACTAAATTGAGTAAGTTGTCTGAGTCAGCCTTCAAACTTTCTATTCATCGACAAAATTAAATCCGTCAACTTTAGGCTGTACGAAATCGACGATATATTTATTGACAGTATTATATATTCATGTTTATCTCCGTTTGAAATCCACCCGAAAAGTTTTCTCCCCTAACTTTCAACAATCAGGAAAAATCTGAACCAAAATCTCAACCCTCCACCGCCCAACCTGCGGAGGTGAGTGGTGAAAATTAATCTTGAAGGTAAACGCAAAAAGTGAAGGAGCCGAACATTTTTTGGCACCGAATTGAATTTTGCGGCGCGGCGAAGGACCCTTTTCGATATCCTCTCCTACCAGTGCTTCCGGTGTGTCGTGGAAAAACCGAGGGTGGTGGTTCCAATTCCTCCCCTCTGCTCCTTTGGACCCACGTCGAAGTTGGTGGGCAATTTCATTTATCAACTCCCCCACTCCTTCTGCACCCACCAATCCTTTGGGGGGTGGGAGAGGGGGTAGTAGGGGGGTAGACGACCGTCGAGATAAACCGCTTCAGTGCTCTCGGGTTAATGCTAAATGTAGCGAAAAGTAACTACCCGATGGGGAAAGGATCGATTCAACTATAGAAGTAAATAAAACAATCGAATATTCAAAATTTAAATTTCATGGTTTTTGTATCTATTTCTTTTTTTTCTTATTAGGCTATTTAATTTTTTTATCGTTGAGCCCTGGTTAAGATCAAAAGCACGTAACAAAAAAAAATTAAAAGCCTTAAAAAATAAAAATACATCACGACGAACCACAGTTAAAGCAAACCAAGACTATTAGCCAATGTTTTTTTTACAAAGGTTTTAAATCTTCTCCGATCCATGGTCGCAAAATTATAAAATGTGTTCCATTTGAAAACAAGAAAAAAAATTAAAAATTAATACTAAAAATTTTTAGCCCCCTGATTTAATACCATTTGTTAGAGGGTAGGACAAAATCTTTTAATACAATTCGTATTAACAGAAAACATAAAGTTTGTCAAAAAAACTCCAATACTTAGGCTTAACATCCTAAACAAACAATTATACACGAATTAACATTTGTGGTAAAATTTCACGATATGTTGATTTTTTTTATTAATTTGATCTCCATTCAGGAAACATAATAGTTATATTTTTATTATCATTATTTTTTTGAATCATGGATATTTGGAATCTTTTGGCAGCTTCAACATAACTGCAACGACACATCATGTTTTTTTGTTTGATTCAGATCAAATTTTGATGACTATTGCTTCAAAATTTAATAAGGATTGAATTTAGTTTCACCTCCCCATTGATTCCAACAAAATGTGTAGTGGTCTTATAGATGATTGACAAAAAAATCATTCCTACACAGTAAAAAAAGTAAAACTTTGGAAAGTTGAAAAGGTGGATGGATGAATAATACCTCTTTTTTGATTAATTTTACTGTAAAAATGTAAAAAAAATGCAAAAGCTGCAAAAAAATGTGCAATTCTACCGAAACTGAAGAAAATTTAACCAGTTTCTGATGTTGAATAACACTTTTTTTGACACCAAATCTGCCACCATTTCCAAATGTAATATTTTTTGTTTCAAGTTAAGATTCATGAAATGCCATATTTTTGTATTACCTCGTTTCTTTAAATTATTTTAAAATAATAAATTTCAATAATTTTTTTCACAAAAAAAACACGTTTTTGATATTACATTCTTTCGACCAATTTTTGATTTTTGATTTTGAGCATTAGAAAGAAGAACTCTTAAAATTTAAGAAAATTTGACGTTTGGAAGTTTAACTTGTTTAATGTGACATTGAACATGTTTTTAAACATGTATTTTTTTCTGGGATCAGCTTTGCCTGTGTTTCCTATATTTTTGACAAAAATAAAAATTCAGTAATTTTTGCATATTTTAAAAAATTTAAATGATGTTAAAAAATAAAAAAAAAGTTAAAATTTAAGTGTGAAAAAACAAACATAATGAAAATTTTAATAAAAGACTGTTGAAACATGAAAAAACTAGAAAGGTTAAAGGTACTGATAGGAGGTGGTAAAGTTACCAAAATACTTTACATAAGCTAAACTTACATAAACTAAACAAGATTAATGCAAATTAAAATACTCCAATGAATCAAGAAAAACATAAAACAAGAGAATTAAAGTTTTTCGTAAAGCAAATGTTGCTTAAAATGACTTCCTGAACAAGGGAAAATTAAAGAAAAGGGCATGAGAGGACATAAATTAATTTGAAGGAACAGTTTAAATAATAATCGTCCGATTGGTTACAGTAATATTATCAATCACTCACAAATAAATCAATTTTAGGCCATGGTTTCAAAATTCCGTGATATGAAAATGCATTGTAAATGGTTACAGATTTTCCGAAATAATAATTTCTAAGTTAATCAAAGTTTAAGATAACAAATATGATATTGGTTATAAAAAAATGTGTGTGGTATTGTTTCTTGTTATTTGAAAAAAATTCTAAATATTTTAAACAATCCTGTATTTGAAATGGTCTGATTAAAAATCTTAGAAGTTAAAAGTGAATCGTCATAATTAGATTATCTCGATATTATTGTTCCATTTTTTTTTATTCTATCAATTGAGAAAAAAGGAAAAAAACAGACAATATATCAAGAAACAAGAATAACTGTAGAAATTGTTTAAAAATTATCCAGGAAAAATGAAATGGAAAAAATGACGGATTAGAACAGCTCATTTTTAATACTTTCTCCCTTAAAAAAAAAACAAAACAAAAAAGTAATTTAAAGCACTTATTCGAATGCTGAAATAGTTTATTATACATTTCAGCATCCATTTCAGTGCTGAAAAGAAGAACTTTTCAGCAGTTGTTTTGAAAAGGGTTACTATTCGATTCTGTTATTTTTGATACAGAAAAGTAGGCTGTTCAAGAATGTCAGGAAAAGTAATTAGCTTCACGACGGAATTGCAAAAAAAAATTATGCAACTCGTTGCAAAACTCGATTTTTTAGCATTCATCGTACCAATCCATATTGACAGAGCCTGGTGCTGAAGAATAGTCATTTTGCAATTTGAACTTCTTATTGAACATAATTTCAATATTACTTGAACGATCTTTAGAACATGTTTTTTTTTATTCAGTTCAAAATATCAAGTATCACCATTGTTTTGTCATTTAAATATTTCACCACGCGCTACGTGACTTGAAACAATGTATACAAATTTAAACCTCTAACAAAGTTATTCAATCTAGTTTATGAAGGATAAAAATGAGTTATTTGTCTCATTAAAATATTGTAGATTCAATAAGTTATTTTAGGTCAGAATAACAACTATTCTCACAAGCAAAACCTTCTAAAAATGTCCCCACCAGATTTGTGACATTGCTGAAATCCCGTTTTCCGAAATCGAAATCCTGTACCCGAAGGGTTACTGAGAGGAAACTTCGTGGGGTCGGAGATATTTCCACCCACAATTTTTTCCCTCTCCCCCCCGGGTTCGTCGGTTCGGGAAATGAGCCAAAGGTAAACCCCGGTTAGATTTGTAGCTTGTAGCGTATTTTCCAAAGAGCGAAAAAAAAAAGTAGGAGAGCTCCAATGAAATCGAAAGGCGGAATAGCGGAAGCTTCAAATTAAATTTATGTTCCCGCTTGCGTCGTGAATGTCTCCACCCCGGGAGCGGGCAAAATTCGATTATGAGTGGGTGCCGGGGTCCGGAAAAGCTAAAGCAACGGCTAACGGAGGAGGATGCTAAATGATGCGAGCATGACGAACCTGGCGGCGCTGACGACAAGGTTACGATGGCTTAACTTGGCTTAGCAACCGGTCGCTTCAAGGTTCAAGGTGGCTTTCCGGTTGGATTTGCGAGGGGGTGGTGTCTGGGTGTGAAAATTTGATTTCTGATGTCGGGATGGTTTTGGCTCGCGGGCAGAAGGTTCAATTTGGTGCAGTAATTTTGATCGATTTTTTTTTTTATTTTGTGGTGGATTGGAATTGAATTGAATTTTAAATTGCAGACATTTCCGATGTAATTCAAAGTGATTCGTGGTGATATAAATAATGTTGAATAATTTATTGACATTCGTCATTTAAAAAAAAAAAACTCATCAAAACAGCTCCGATCGAATTACGAGCAAAGCTCATTAAAATCAATCAATCCAAAAACTCGGCCAAAAGCCTCTTAAAAAACATCCTTCTGCCATCGAAAATCAAATTTTAAGCAAATCATTGTTTGCTTTCTCCCCCTCCCCCACAGAACCCGGATTATCATCATCCGGTGGGCTTTGATCCGAGGTGCGGCCACTTCGCGGAACGGATTCCAAGAATGAGAATGAGAAAAAAGAAAAAAAAACCGCCCCGTGGTTGAACCCTAATGAAAATTCATAAGTAGAGGGTGACGATTCTCGAGATTTCCAATTTCCCGGGAATCGAGAGTTGAATTTGGAAATTTCCCGGGAATTCCCGGGACTCGGGAGTGTTTTTAACTATGCCAATAGTGCCAATAATGTATAAAGAAAAGTTATAAATATGTTTCTTTTCAATGAATTCAGTTACGATTTATTCATACTTATTCTATGAAACGATAATTAGTAGCCTCATTATTTTTGGGAACTAGGTTTGATCTACCTTTTAATTTTTTCCTGAATCTGCAAATACAACTTGTTGTTCGAACTTATTATTAGATTTTTGTGAAGTAAAAAAATAGCTAATATAATTTCCCAATATCGGGATTTTTACAATTTGATAAATAGCGACTCAAAACAACAATTCCAGAGTTTTTTTTAAAGGACCAATAAGGCCGATGCAAATATTTTTCAAAGTTTTTGTCCCTCGGCTCTGGCCGGGGTCGAGGGTGGGGCAAAAAAATAAAAAAAATATAAATATTGAAATAACAAGCCATAGTTTCTACATTTGCATGGAAAAAGTGTTTTAAAATGCATTTTACACTAGTTCAGTTGTTTTGCAATCATTAGTTTTCAAAAAATTTCAGATTTGACGAAAACAAAAATTTTAGCAAAAAAAATTTTTTGCGATTATAAACATCGACAATTTTCAAAAATTCAAAGGATTTTTAAATCAACCCAAACATGCAAAAATGATTCTAAATGCAGGGGAATGCATTCTCAATTGATTTCAGCTAATTTCACTTCAATTTCCATTGAAATTCTGAAGATTTTTGAAAAAATATTTTTTCTGCCCCCTGATTTTTCGGACCAATTTTGAAGGGGGGGGAGACAAAAACTTTAAATAAAATTTGTACCAGCCTAAACTGTTGTCTTTCATATGTTTATATTGTTTATAGCACCTAATAAAAAAAAACTCTAGAATTTAAAATTGTTTTTTTTTAAGGTCAACTGTAAATATTCATTGAAGAAATAGTAATCAGGAAAACCCGAATGTTCACATTTTGTGTACCTTAACTTTACAAAGATCATTGTTATCCGAGCATTCGTTGGTGAAGGTTGTCTGAATCAACATGACTCGTCGCGTCCCGGCGCAAAACGCCGGCAATATTGCCCTACCTGCGGCTCAAGCAGGCAAAAAAGTGGGAATTTCCAAAAGGAAGGTTGAGGCCTCAACTGATGGCCAAAAACCGGGAATTTCCAAGAGGAAGGTGCTTTTGGAAGTGACATCGAACAGCAAAAAGACGAAAAAGAGCGACGGTACTGTACCGATGGATGAGGAGGAGGAGAACTCTTCGTCGCACGAGGAGCAGCTATTGAAGAACAACAAGTTTGCTGGACTGCCTGACGAGGACCAGGTAGCGAAAGCAAAGGAGAATGAAGTGAAACAGCGAAAGGAGAAACTGCCTCCTTTTTATGTGCGGCAATCAGCAGCAACGATCGACTTTCGAGCGGGGCTGGTTGAACTCATCAAGTCTGGGAAAGTCCTAGGCAACATTCGTCTGTGTCAGGACGGATTTAAGGTGCTGGTGCAATCCAGGCAGCACTATCAACTGGTCAAGGATTACTTGACCGAAAACGAGGCGGAGTACTTCACCCATGATGTCGCAATGGATAAGCCGTACAAAATCGTCGTCAGAGGTCTGTACGACATGCCAGTGGAGGAATTAGCTGCCGAGCTAAAAGTTTTGAAACTGGATGTGTTGGCCGTGCACAAAATGAGCCGACGCAACAAAGACATCAAGTACCGTGACCAGCTCTACCTGCTGCATTTGGCTAAGGGATCGACGACGCTTCCTGAGCTGAAGGCAATCCGAGCGGTTTTCAACATTATCGTGTCGTGGGAGCGATACCGACCAGTGCACCGTGACGTCACACAATGCTTCAACTGCCTGGGTTTCGGGCACGGAGGTAAGAACTGCCACCTAAAGCGTCGTTGCGCCAAATGTGGTACCGATGCGCACATCACATCCCAGTGCATCCAAGATTCGCTGGTGAAGTGCCTCAACTGCAACGGTGAGCACTCGTCAACCGACCGAAAGTGCCCCAAGAGAGCTGAGTTCGTGAAAATTCGGCAGCAAGCATCGACGAAGAATCAGCCTCAGCGTCGTAGAACTCCTCCAGCCCTGGTGGAGCAAAATTTTCCACCTCTTCAACCGCGACGCCAGGTCCCGAACTTGGCACCGTTGCCGTTGGATCCCAGGAAGAGAGCTGAGATGAATCATCCACGGCCGGGTTCCAGCCAGGAGCCGAGACCGCCACCACCGGGCTTCAGCCAGGAGCCAAGACCAACCCAAGAACCAGCAGTTGAGGAAAATGGTAATGATCTTTACACCTCAACCGAACTCCTCAATATTTTCCAACAGATGTCCGCTGCACTGCGTGGATGCAAAACCAAGACCCAGCAGATTGAAGTGCTGACCTCGTTCGTCATCCAGTATGGATCGTAGGTCCCTCAAGCTGCTGAATTGGAACGCTTGCTCCATTAGGAGGAAGAACTTAGAGCTGGTGGATTTTCTTCGCGAGAAGGAGATCGACGTAGCTGCCATCACGGAAACTCATCTGAAGCCCGGTGAAAAAGTTTATCTGCAAAACTACAAGATCGCGACGCAGCTTGACAGGACCGCTTCTGGAGGAGGAGGTGTGCTTGTCGCTGTTCATCGTGATCTCAAGCCACGCCGGCTGCCACACTTCAAGCTGGACATCATCGAGGCCGTTGGGGTGGAAATTCCCACTTCGGTTGGCCCAGTACTCTTCATTGCTGCATACTGCCCACGTCAGGTGAATTCCAGAGATGGTTCAGCAGCAAAACTGAAGAGCGATATCCAGAAGCTGACACGGCGGAGCGCAAAGTACATCATCGCTGGTGACCTCAACGCGAAGCATGAAGTTTGGGGCAACAGCAGGAGGAATCGGAACGGAGTGATTCTGCACAACGATCTGCAAAACGGATACTACAACGTTGTGAGTCCAGATCGTCCAACGAGGGTGGCTCGGTCTGGAAATCACTCAATCATCGACTTCTTCATTACCAATATGGCTGAGAACGTGGCTCATCCTGAGGTGTTTGAAGAGTTGAGTTCTGATCACTATCCGGTGGTTGTGGAGGTTGGAGCTTCCGTTACTCCACAGCGGCAACCAACCCGGAAAGATTACCACAACGTTGACTGGCAGCAGTTTCAGCAAGTGGTAGACAGCAACATCGACTATGATCAACACCCGGAAACTTCTGCTGATATTGATCGTTCGCTGGAGGTGATCCAGCAGGCTATCAACCAAGCAGAGGCTGCCAACGTTCGGGAGGTTCCTGTTAATTTTAAGGTAACTGATATTGACGTAGATACTAAACACTTGATAAGACTTAGGAATGTTTATAGGAGACAATATCAACGGACTGGGGACTATGACAAAAAGATTTCAGTGAACAATTTGAACAAAATCATACAAGACCGACTTGACAATATCAGAAATCAAGAATTTTCAAAACATGTAAGCCAGCTTGGGAATTATTCAAAACCATTTTGGAAACTTTCAAAAGTTCTTAAAAACAAACCAAAGCCTATTCCTCCTCTTATTGTTGAGGATTCTCCTTTGATTACATCCGAGGAAAAGGCAAATGCACTTGGGCTTCATTTTGTTAGTTCACATAATCTTGGCGCTTCCATGACCAGCCGTAAAGAAACATCAGTTGCCAATAGTATTTCAACAATCAATGACTCTACCTTTGAATTTCCTGCAGATTCCCATGTTTCTGGTGAGGAAGTCAAAGTTGCAGTTAAACAAATGAAAAATATGAAAGCTCCAGGCTTTGATAACATTTTTAATCTAGTGTTGAAAAAACAGAGTGATCAGTTCTTTCAACATCTAGCCAATATTTTCAATAAATGTTTGCAACTTGGTTACTTCCCCACCAATTGGAAACTGGGCAAAGTCATACCAATTTTGAAGCCTCAAAAAGATCCAACATCGCCAACAAGTTATCGTCCCATTAGTCTTTTGAGTAGTCTGTCCAAACTCTTTGAGAAGGTCATCTATTCAAGGCTTTTGGATTTTACCAACGATAATAATATAATTTTGAACGAGCAGTTTGGCTTCCGTAAGGGACATAATACTGCTCATCAGCTTACGAGAGTAACTAAAATCATCAAGCAGAACAAGCTTGAGTCTAAATCAACTGCTATGGCTTTGTTGGATGTTGAGAAGGCTTTTGACAATGTTTGGCATGATGGTTTGATACATAAACTGTATTTATACGGTTTTCCAATGTATCTTATCAAAATTATCCAGCACTATCTTTCGGAGAGATCGTTCAGGGTTTTTCTGAATGGGATTGCTTCTGGATTATTCAACATTGATGCTGGGGTTCCCCAAGGAAGTATTCTTGGCCCACTTCTGTACAATATTTTTACATCTGATTTGCCTACTCTTCCTGGTAATGGTGTGTTGTCACTTTTTGCTGATGACACTGCCGTTATTTATAAGGGTAAAATAACCAGATATTTAGTTGGCCGTCTTCAGAAGGGTCTTGACGTTCTTTCCGAATACTTTGGCGACTGGAAAATTCGCATAAATGCAGCCAAAACTCAAACCATCATTTTTCCACTTTCCAAATCGGCCCGATTTGTCCCAAAGGATGATGTTTTGATTAAAATGAATGATGTTTCAATACCCTGGTCAAAGGAAGTTGTCTATTTAGGTCTCATACTTGACTCGAAACTATTGTTTCGGCAGCATGTAGATAAAATATTGAACAAGTGCAGCATTCTCATCAGGTGTTTGTATCCTTTAATTAACAGAAAATCAAAGCTATCTTTGAAAAATAAGCTAGCAGTTTACAAACAAATAATTTACCCCGTTATTGAGTATGCAGTACCTGTTTGGGAGTGTTGCGCTAGAACTCATAAATTGAAGCTCCAGCGAGTCCAAAACAAGGTACTTAAAATGGTTTTGAATGTTCCTGGCTGGACAAGATCAAGTGAGGTTCATGAATTAGCAGAAGTAAAAATGTTGGATCAGAAGATTCAAGAAAAATGTTTGAAATTCAGGGAAAAATGTGCTATATCTGAATACCCCTTGATTCAAGGATTGGTTTAGTTTATGTTAAGATTAAGTTAGTTTTAAGTTAGGTTATGTTTTCTTAATTTTTTTTTTTCCTCGTTGTACCTAGTGTTACAAAAATGATAAATCATATACTTTTAAAGTTAAGAAAATGAACAGTGTTTAAATCACGAAAAGCAAACTAAAGCTGAAGAGCCACAGCTGACCACTTATTATGTAAACCAAATGTAATTATTATAAGAAAGATTCAATAAAGTATATTTAATTCAAAAAAAAAAAAAAAAAAAAAAAACTTTACAAAGATTGCCAAAGTTTTTTTCTTCCAAAATATAATTTAATATTGAGGTTGAAGCGAAACACAAAATGACTTATTGACATGAAAGAAGGCGAAATTAAATTAATAAGAATTTAAAAAAACTAGATTATAAGGATTGCTATGCTTGAAAGAGGATATGGAATTTATACTGATCTTGAAAAGGCTTTTCCCTCTTAGAAATAAAAAATAAAAAAATATATTTAAAAAACATTAGACTTCCTTCCTGGAGTCTAACTGCTAAATATGCTTTAAGGTAAATTATAGAATCCACATTATTTTAAGTTCTCTCAATTATAGTTATTGGAATTTTTGATAAGTTTCTTCTTTCTGAATAAGAAGATAAGAGAAGCATTAATGCCAATATTGGTTCATTCGAACTTGAACATCTTATATTTAACATTCAATGTTCTAAACAATTTCAAATTTTCAAATGTTTTTTTCTGGTTAGCTTCGATTTGCTTCGATATTTATATAATTAAAATTTCCCGGGAGTCTCGACCAAATTTCCCGGGAATCGAGAGGTCCAAAAATGGTCGATTTCCCGGGAATTTTTTCCCGGGAATTCCCGCTCGTCACCCTCTATTCATAAGCCACTCGCGGCCATCATCACCCCCCCCCCCCCCCGCGCTTTGGTTTATTATTTCTTGTTGGGATTGGAGGTTTCTTTTTTTTTTGCGCTGTCAGGATTTTCCACCTTTTCTTGGTGGTTTGACCTTCTTCAGATGAAATGAGACAGATATTTGATGTGGAAATTCAATTGAATTTGGAGTTTTTTCTAGATTGAATGAAATTATTCTTGACAATCTTTTTTTGAGAGATGTCCGGAAAAGATTTTTAAATCAGTTTTCTTTCAAATTTCAAAGAAGTCAGAGATTTCATTCATTATATTTTTTTTTGTATTTTTGAATCCAGCTGAAACTTTTTTGGTGCCTTCGGTATGCCCAAAGAAGCCATTTTGCATCATTAATTCGTTCATATAATTATCCATACAAACTTGGCAGCTGTCCATACAAAAATGATATGTGAAATTTCAAAAATATGTATTTTTTGAAGGATTTTTCTGATCGATTTGGTGTCTTCAGCAAAGTTGTGGACTAAACTGAAAAAAATGATACATGGTAAAATTTTTTTGGCGATTTTTAATTTCACTTTTTGTCACTTAAACATGATTTGCAAAAAAAACTTTTTTATTTTTTTTCTGATATGATTTAGGGGACATCAAATGCCAACTTTTAAGAAATTTCCAGAATGAGCAAAACATCTTTGACCGTGTTATGAATTTTTTATTCAAAACTGTTTTTTTCAAAAAATCAATTTTATTTTTCGTTGTAAAACCAAATTTTAAATCAAAAGTACTTTAGTGAAATCTTGATGAAGTGCACCGTTTTTAAGTAATTGCCATTTTCAGGTAACTTTTTTTAAATATAGCAGCAGTTTTTCATTTTTTTAAATTGGTGTCTATGTTTGCCCACCCTTGAAAAAAATATTTTTGAAGATCTGTGAAAATTCTCTTTATTTTGCATTTTTGAACTTTGTTGATACGACCCTTAGTTGCTGAGATTTTGTCATGCAAAGATTTAAAAACAGCAAAATTGATTTAAGTCTCACTTGAATAACCCACAATTTTCTAATGTCGATATCTCAGCAACTATTGGTTCGATTTCCAATGTTAAAATATGAAATATTCGTGAAATTTTCCGATCTTTTCGAAAAAAAATATTTTCATTTTTATTAAATCAAGGCTAACAACTCAAAGGGGTGTAATATTGAATATTTGGCCCTTTTGAAATGTGAGTCTTGATTGAAATAAAAATTAAAATTTCAAGATCAGAAAATTTCACGAATGTTTCGTATTTTATTATTGAAAATCGGACCATTAGTTGCTGAGATATCGACATTAGAAAATTGTGGATTATTTGGGTGAGACTTAGAAAAAATCAATTTTCCTGTTTTTAAAATCATTGCATGCCAATATCTCAGCAACTAAGGGTTGTATCAACAAAGTTCAAGAAAAATAAAGAGAATTTTCATATTTTTTTCAAGAGTGGGCAAACATGGGCACTAATTTTAAAAAATGAATAACTGCTTCTTTTTCAAAAAAGTAACCTGAAAATGGCAATTACCTAAAAACGGTGCACTTTATCAAAATTTCACTTAAGTACTTTTTGATTTAAATCTTGGTTTTACAACAAAAAATGTAATTAAAAAAATTTTGCGACCGATTTTAGATTTTTTGAAAAAAATCAGTTTTGATTCAAAAATTTATAACTCGGTCAAAGATATTTTACCCATTCTGCAAATTTCTTAAAAGTTGGCATTTGATGTCCCCTAAAACATATCAGAAAAAAATAAAAATAGTGTTTTTTTGCAAATCAAGTTTCAGTGACAATAGTAACATTAAAAATCACCATTTTTTTACCGTGTATCATATTTTTTCAATGTAGTCCTTATCCATACCTACAACTTTGCCGAAGACACCAAATCGATCAAAAAATTCCTTCAAAGGATACAGATTTTCGAATTATTATAAATCATTTTTGTATGGACAGCTGCCAAATTTGTATGGAAAATTATATGGACAAACTAATGATGCAAAATGGCTTCTTTGGGCATACCAAAGGCACCAAAAAAAGTTTCAGCCGGATAAAAAATTAAAAAAAAAATCGAATGACCGAAATCTCCGAGAATTGCTCAGATGTCATAAGTCAGAAGTCAGAATTAAAAAGTCAACAATGAGGGCTAAGAATTCAGAAAAACTAAGTGGTTAGTCAGTAGTCAGAAGTCAGAAGTCAGAAGTCTGAAGTCAGAAGTCAGAAGTCAGAAGTCAGAAGTCAGAAGTCAGAAGTCAGAAGTCAGAAATCAGAAGTCAGTAGTCAGAAATCAGTATCAGAAGTCAGAAGTCAGAAGTCAGAAGTCAGAAGTCAGAAGTCAGAAGCCAGAAGTCAGAAGTCAGAAGTCAGAAGTCAGAAGTCAGAATTAAAAATTCAGAAGTCAGAAGTCAGAAGTAAGAAGTATGTAGTCAGAAGTCAGAAGTAATTAGTCAGTAGTCAGAATTCAAAATTCAGAAGTCAGAAGTAAGAATTCAGTAGTCAGTAGTCAGAAGTCAGAAGTCAGAAGTCAGAAGTCAGAAGTCAGAAGTCAGAAGTCAGAAGTCAGAAGTCAGAAGTCAGAAGTCAGAAGTCAAAAGTCAGAAGTCAGAAGTCAGAAGTCAGAAGTCAGAAGTCAGAAGTCAGAAGTCAGAAGTCAGAAGTCAGAAGTCAGAAGTCAGAAGTCAGAAGCCAGAAGTCAGAAGTCAGAAGTCAGAAGTCAGAAGTCAGAAGTCAGAAGTCAGAATTCAGAAGTCAGAAGTCAGTAGTCAAAATTGACTCCTCAACTTTATGAAAGACTGTATTGAACCATCGATTGAACGACAGTGGCAGGCCCTTAAAAACCTTCTCACCACACTGAAGGACACTTGAGGTGCGTGAGGCTGTGTGAGCTCTCTCCAGCTGCTTCTGGCGACAAAGATTCGACGGAGTAACTTTTGTGCAGAACTTTCCAAACCGCACTCGGCACTTGTTTTCCGGGTGCAACTTTTTCCACACCTGTCCTTCGAAGTTCAAGAAATCCAACCACGACACCATTTTCCACTAGGAAATTTTTCGATTTATCCCAAAAGTGGCTTCGGTTCGATCTGGAAGTTGTGATTTAAAGTTGAGGTGAACCTTGCAAATTTCCACCACTTTACGGTGCCATTTGATAAGCCTTCTCGCACCTTCTTAGGACCGAGCAAGACATCACAATCTAGAAGGATTCCCGTGTTTTGAGGCGGTCTTCGGAGGAAACACAGCTCGCACATTAGAGGCGATGATTGCGGGGACGCAATTCGTTAGTTTTCCCAGCCCAGACGGGTGGCGGCGGCTAAGCTTCGAATGCAGCAAATGACTTTTCTCATTAAAACCAACCGGTGTGTGGTGACTCTGGTGACAAGACAGGAGGAACGGAACAGGGTTCTGGCGGGTGATAAGACCGTCATCATCAGCAGCTGCCATCTTCGAATGGCGTGACCTGGCGGGGTACACTGGAAAAATAAAATTAGATTTTAACTTAATTATCGAAGGAATAAAGAAAAATTTTATGTTTTGGATTTTGCAAAGAAGTTGTAAATATGTTACAAAGATGTTTTATGCATCAAATTTGTTGTTTTGAAGTGGCAAAACAATACAACAAAGCTTCCCTGGAACAAAGATATTAAATTTGACATGTTTTAACAAGAAAACATCTTAAAACTATTGTGCAACAGTTGTGCAACCTTTGTTCAACATCAAAAAATTATTTTTTTTAGATTTTTGATACTTTTTCAAGCAAATCATTCCACAATATTTCCGTGTTTTAAGAACCTCCTCCTGAAAACAATTTTGTTTGTCGGAAAAGCGCGTCTGCTGCGTTATCTCACACGGTTCAGACCAGCGATGCTCTTCATCGGTGTTCCGCGAGCGCTAATTGCATTCAAAGCTCCCCCCGCGAGGACGAGCAAAAAAGATGAGTGCTACTTCTAAGAATTATAAGACGAAGAAGAGGCCCCTCTTTCGAAAGTGTAATTATTGTTATTGCATTATGGCAGCATCAGCCCGCGCAAAAGGCTGCATCATCACACGTTCGTCGATTAGCGCGGCAGTCACGTCGACGCGTCTTCAAAGTGATAATTCAGAAATGAGTGCCGCACCATCCTCGACGATGCTTAGTGGGGTGAAATTGATTTCTTTCGTACGAGATGGTGTTTTGAAGTTTTTCTTAGAAAATATATGTTTAGAGTTAGACACTCTCGAGATATTAAAAGATTCATGTGAACACGAGTTTCAAAATAAAAATGTGTTTTTTAGAACTTTATTACAGTAAATGAGCCATTTCACCGAAAAAGTTACAATCTGATTTTAAGAAGTCCTGTTTCCAGCCAAACAAGATTGCAAAGCCTCCTTACAAGTGTAATTGCACACAAAACAATCTTCGCAACAAATATATTCCTTTGAGAAACTTTTTGTTCACCTTTTTTCCGCCCTCAAGCACACACAAGGACCACATCTTTGAAAAACACAAAGTTTCAACAACAAGAAATTCAGAAAAAAAGAAAAAAAAATGCTCTCACGTAAGTATCGTAAAGAGACCGCCCACGAGAGTGTGGGGAAAAACGAAAAGTTTCACTTGATACCTTACACTTGGGCTCACCTCAGCAGCTTCAGCCTTCTCTCGAGCAGGGGGGGTGAGAAAAATCGCTTGTTAGTTCGAGCTTTTCTTTTGTATTACTTTCACATGAGAGATTTTTATTATTATTTTCCTCGTAGCACCGGGTGAGATCTCGTTTCGAAACCAACCTGTGTGCGATCCTTTTCCGTAAAAGGCAAAAGAGACGACTTCTTTTATTTCCTTTCACCTCGATGAACCCCGGGCTGGAAAGCCTGGCCCGACCTGGAAGGATATTGAGAAGGAACGCTGAAGACGATGACGCCAGGCAGCGCCAAGGAAGAGCCATTGAAGAGTGCAAAGCTTTGAGCGGTAATCATCATTCAAATCTTGGTCCACGAACCACCTTTGAAAGCGCTGCAGGAGATTGATTCTTCGGGGGGAAAGGGGTTTAAGCAAGGAGTAATGAAAACTATCTCAATGCTTCAAAGTTGGAAGCCATTTTTGTGCGATGAGGTCCTTCTGAAAAAGACGGATTTACAGCGACTGCATATGAAGAACGTTCAAAATTGGTGCATCATGTGGGATCGAACCTTTTCAAAGGAATATCCGAGTCTTCCGTCGAAGACGGAAGACAATCACTGAGGCATGTTAATTGAAGGAGGAGGGAAGGTCCTTTTTGGCACCATTTTGGCTTGAAAGTAGAACCGACGACGAGCATTACACACTAGACTTGGTGAGCAATCTCTCAAAGGACGCGTCGTTGAACGAATTAAATTCCAGTCTCATTGTGTTGATGAGATTTATGGGACTTCAACATCCTAAATTATCGAGGGGCAGCAGTATGCTGAACATTCCAAAATAGCTTCGCATTTTATCTTGTTTTAATGCTGAAATTTTGAAAATAGAATTTATCTTTGCTATTTTAAATTCTCAATTCTCAATTCTCTTTTCTCTATTCTCAATTCTCAATTCTCAATTCTCAATTCTCAATTCTCAATTCTCAATTCTCAATTCTCAATTCTCAATTCTCAATTCTCAATTCTCAATTCTCAATTCTCAATTCTCAATTCTCAATTCTCAATTCTCAATCCTCAATTCTCAATTCTCAATTCTCAATTCTCAATTCTCAATCCTCAATTCTCAATTCTCAATTCTCAATTCTCAATTCTCAATTCTCAATTCTCAATTCTCAATTCTCAATTCTCAATTCTCAATTCTCAATTCTCAATTCTCAATTCTCAATTCTCAATACGCAATTCTCTAATCTCAGTTCTCAATTCTTAATTTTGGTAATTTTGTATATTTTTGTCATTTTCTCTAATCTCAGTTCTCAATTCTCAGTTCTCAATTCTTAATTTTGGTAATTTTGTTTATTTTTGTCATTTTTGTAATTTTTGTCATTTTTGTCATTTTTTTCATTTTTGTCATTTTTGTCATTTTTGTCATTTTTGTCATTTTTGTCATTTTTGTCATTTTTGTCATTTTTGTCATTTTTGTCATTTTTGTCATTTTTGTCATTTTTGTCATTTTTGTCATTTTTGTCATTTTTGTCATTTTTGTCATTTTTGTCATTTTTGTCATTTTTGTCTTTTTGGTCATTTTGGTCATTTTGGTCATTTTGGTGATTTTGGTCATTTTTGTCATTTTGGTCATTTTGGTCATTTTGGTCATTTTGGTCATTTTGGTCATTTTGGTCATTTTGGTCATTTTGGTCATTTTGGTCATTTTGGTCATTTTGGTCATTTTGGTAATTTTGGTCATTTTGGTCATTTTGGTGATTTTGGTCATTTTGGTCATTTTGGTCATTTTGGTTATTTTGGTCATTTTGGTCATTTTGGTAATTTTGATCATTTTGGTCATTTTGGTCATTTTGGTCATTTTGGTCATTTTGGTCATTTTGGTGATTTTGGTCATTTTGGTCATTTTGGTCATTTTGGTCATTTTGGTCATTTTGGTCATTTTGGTAATTTTGATCATTTTGGTCATTTTGGTCATTTTGAACATTTTGGTCATTTTGGTCATGTTGGTTATTTTGGTAATTTTGGACATTTTGGTCATTTTGGGCATTTTGGTCATTTTGGTCATTTTGGTCATTTTGAACATTTTGGTCATTTTGGTCATGTTGGTTATTTTGGTAATTTTGGACATTTTGGTCATTTTGGGCATTTTGGTCATTTTGGTCATTTGGTCATTTTGGTAATTTTGGTAGTTTTGGTAATTTCAATGGTTATTTCACAGTTGTTTTTTCTTTTTTTTATTTAATTTTCTTCAAGAGATGACACGCGACAAATGTTAGATATTTTTGGAAATCAATTAAAAACTCTTCAATGTGCTGAATGATCTCTGTTCAATAACAATTTCCCAACAAAAAACTCTCCTCAATTGCCAGCATCTCACCTGCTCGGCCAAAGCCCCACCCCCACCAAACAAAACCATCTGTCTCGGGAAAAGTGCTGCAGCGCGCAGTTTAAGATAAGATTTTAATGAAAATTTCATTCACAAACACGTCATTAAGTAGCCGGTGAACGAGGGGGAGGATAGAAAAAGCAAACCATCTCGTTTCTTTTGCCCCTCGGCTCACTGTGTGGTGGGGAAGTAGAGTCCATTGTGCGAACTGTAGTGTAGTGTAGTGTTGCATCTCATTTACATTGAAAATTAAGGCGACTTTGCTGCCGTGATGGTGTGGCAGTGATAGTCGGTTGGATACTGCTAGGTAGAGGGGTGGAGTTTGTTGTTCAGGCGGGTGATGTCCGCTTGGCTGTTTGCTGGTTGAACGGGGAAAATGGGATCGTTTGCCATTAAAATTAATTCTGGCTTAAGGCTCTTCCCTGTGCGGAGATTTTCGTTTTTTTCTGATTGCTACAGTAAAATAAAGTAAACTTGTCTTATTTTGACAATTTGATCACAATTTTAATTTTCATTAACGATGGTATTTGATATAAAATTCAAAATTTATTTCATTTTTCCATAAAAAAAGCTAACCAACATTATAAAATTATTTTTCTTAGTGTGCAATCACCAAAGATGACTTTGTCTCGCATCTATCGGATAGGAAAACAAGCTGCAAAGCTGATAACTTTAATAAGAAACCACGCCTACTGGGCAGAGTTTAAGGTGCTTTGAAAAGCTTTGAACAACTTCTGAACATTTTCTTGGACAACCAATTTGCTGCTTAGAGAGATTATAGTGGTTGGATTGACGTTATTTTTTTTTTTTGCTGAAAAATACTTTTCATTTTCCTCTTTCTCATTCAGAATGGTTTTATCATATTAAAATTAACTCATTTTTCATATTACTTTTTTCTTTTTTTTTCAATCCTCTTTTCTTTTTTTCTCATTTATGATTTTTTTTTATTTCTCCATTTTCAATTCTCAATTCTCAATTCTAAATTCTAAATTCTAAATTCTAAATTCTAAATTCTAAATTCTAAATTCTAAATTCTAAATTCTAAATTCTAAATTCTAAATTCTAAATTCTAAATTCTAAATTCTAAATTCTAAATTCTAAATTCTAAATTCTAAATTCTAAATTCTGAATTCTAAATTCTAAATTCTAAATTCCAAATTCTAAATTCTAAATTCTAAATTCTAAATTCTTAATTCTAAATTCTAAATTCTAAATTCTAAATTCTAAATTCTAAATTCTAAATTCTAAATTCTAAATTCTAAATTCTAAATTCTAAATTCTAAATTCTAAATTCTAAATTCTAAATTCTAAATTCTCAATTCTCAATTCTCAATTCTCAATTCTCAATTCTCAATTCTCAATTCTCAATTCTCAATTCTCAATTCTCAATTCTCAATTCCCAATTCTCAATTCTCAATTCTCAATTCTCAATTCTCAATTCTCAATTCTCAATTCTCAATTCTCAATTCTCAATTCTCAATCCTCAATTCTCAATTCTCAATTCTCAATTCTCAATTCTCAATTCTCAATTCTCAATTCTCAATTCTCAATTCTCAATTCTCAATTCTCAATTCTCAATTCTCAATTCTCAATTCTCAATTCTCAATTCTCAATTATCAATTCTCAATTCTCAATTCTCAATTCTCAATTCTCAATTCTCAATTCTCAATTCTCAATTCTCAATTCTCAATTCTCAATTCTCAATTCTCAATTCTCAATTCTCAATTCTCAATTCTCAATTCTCAATTCTCAATTCTCAATTCTCAATTCTCAATTCTCAATTCTCAATTCTCAATTCTCTATTCTCTATTCTCTATTCTCTATTCTCTATTCTCTATTCTCTATTCTCTATTCTCAATTCTCAATTCTCAATTCTCAATTCTCAATTCTCAATTCTCAATTCTCAATTCTCAATTCTCAATTCTCACAATTTTATTGTTCAATTTTAATTTTCAATTTCAATTTTCAATTTTAATTTTCAATTTCAATTTTCAATTTAAATTTTCAATTTAAATTTTCAATTTAAATTTTAAATTTTTATTTTCGATTTTAATTTTCAATTTTATTTTCAATTTTTATTTTCAATTTTAATTTTCAATTTTAATTTTCAATTTTAATTTTCAATTTTAATTTTCAATTTTAATTTTCAATTTTAATTTTCAATTTTAATTTTCAATTTAAATTTTCAATTTTAATTTTCAATTTTAATTTTCAATTTTAATTTTCAATTTTAATTTTCAATTTTAATTTTCAATTTTAATTTTCAATTTTAATTTTCAATTTTAATTTTCAATTTTAATTTTCAATTTTAATTTTCAATTTTAATTTTCAATTTTAATTTTCAATTTTAATTTTCAATTTTAATTTTCAATTTTAATTTTCAATTTTAATTTTCAATTTTAATTTTCAATTTTAATTTTCAATTTTTATTTTCAATTTTTATTTTCAATTTTTATTTTCAATTTTAATTTTCAATTTTAATTTTCAATTTTAATTTTCAATTTTAATTTTCAATTTTAATTTTCAACTTTAATTTTCAATTTTAATTTTCAATTTTAATTTTTCAATTTTATTTTTCAATTTTAATTTTCAATTTTAATTTTCAATTTTAATTTTCAATTTTAATTTTCAATTTTAATTTTCAATTTTAATTTTCAATTTTAATTTTCAATTTTAATTTTCAATTTTAATTTTCAATTTTAATTTTCAATTTTAATTTTCAATTTTAATTTTCAATTTTAATTTTCAATTTTAATTTTCAATTTTAATTTTCAATTTTAATTTTCAATTTTAATTTTCAATTTTAATTTTCAATTTTAATTTTCAATTTTAATTTTCAATTTAAATTTCAATTTTAATTTTCAATTTTAATTTTCAACTTTAATTTTCAATTTTAATTTTAAATTTTTATTTTCATTTTAAATTTAACTTTCATTTTAAATTTGTAAAATGAGGCAATCCATTAGTATCCCTTATTCCAATTGTATTCAGCTTTCAACAGAAACATTTTTTTTTTAACCAAAAGCATGTAAAAATGTGTAAATTTCTTGGTGCGTGTTTTCATGCGAAACATCACGGACCGTAAAAAGCGCCATATGAATACTATAAAAATAACTAACAAAACAAAAAAAGGTCCGGGAGATTAGTGGCACGCGACAAAAATATTTTCCATTCATTCATATTCAGAAGGTTCACGGTTCAATACATGGTGCACGAAAGAGAGGGTGGTTCAATTTTTAATTTAGTAAAAATGACAAACGAGAATTCTTTTTAAATTTAGAAGCAATTTTTAAGATAACCATAATATGAGAATGAAAAAAGAAGTTGCAAAGAGTTGAGATGAGATTGAGATGAGATTGAGATGAGATTGAGATGAGATTGAGATGAGATTGAGATGAGATTGAGATGAGATTGAGATGAGATTGAGATGAGATTGAGATGAGATTGAGATGAGATTGAGATGAGATTGAGATGAGATTGAGATGAGATTGAGATGAGATTGAGATGAGATTGAGATGAGATTGAGATGAGATTGAGATGAGATTGAGATGAGATTGAGATGAGATTGAGATGAGATTGAGATGAGATTGAGATGAGATTGAGATGAGATTGAGATGAGATTGAGATGAGATAGAGATGCAATTATGAAATGAAAATAAGTTGAATCATCCTAATATTGACTTCACCCTAATATTGACTTCATTGTTTCGTTTAGAAAAAAAAATCATTGACGCCCTCTCTGCTTTGATAGTAAAAAAGTGCTGCGACAACGCGCGCCAGAAGGGAATAGTGTCATGTATTTAGTGCACAGCAACATAGTGGTATGTGTGCAAATGAAACGCTGTCGTAAAAACTTTAAACGGCTCTTTGATAGTTTCCCAGCTTGTGTGAAGTTCAAATAGCGTCGTTTGAAACAGAGCCATCAGGAAATGACGGCTGGGTGACGACAAAAACGCTCAAATTCCTGACCATGACCAGGGCCACCACCCAGTTTTGTGGGTGTTAATTCGAGATCATGTCGGTTTAATCAGCGACTGTGGGAACGGCGAAAAAAAGGGCAATATTATATGTATAATTGAACATTTTTTTGCTCATGGTATTTTTTTTCCAAACAGAGGAGAGGAAATTCGCGATAGTTTTAATTACCACTGCAGGCCAGCGGCAGATGGTATTAATGTTGTGTCAGACCCATCTGGGATGCTGTTTGGCTTTAACTGTGGGAAATGGGTCATAATTGTGATTTTTTTAAATAGCACTCATCATGTCAATAATGGCGACGTTTAAATGGAAGTGATATTAAATCTGGTCGTTAAGTTGTGTTCACTAATTGGATTTGCGAACAATTTATTAATCAATCAATCGTTCATAAGCCACTTGTGACGACGTGACAGTAATTAATGCAATCTGTTTTAGCTTTTATGATGAGCAAATGTGAATGGGGTTTAACGAGGTAAATACGATTTATGGATTGTTGAATCACCTGATACTTAAATAAATAAATCTCGTTTAAATATTACCAACTTAAAAAAAAACTAGTTTGAATTCTTACATTGAATTGAGTCCTCAACTGAAAAGCCACATGATTCATAACATTTTTCACACGTCGACTGCTTTTCCACACGTGCAATTGTTAAAATCTGAACCCCAAAACCTCAGCACGAAACCCTCACCAGTGCAATTCGCGCATAATTTAATGCCAAACCAATATTTTTTCCTTCACTTTCCTCTCAATTTGCTGACGACGCACACGACAATTTATTTGGAAAATAATTGAAATAACAACCGTCGGTGGGTGGGTGTAGGAAGGTGGAAAAATTCTGCCCCACCACAACCCAACGCCAACCCGTTCATGCAAGAACATTTGAGAAATGAATTCAATTATTCGTGCGAATTGCCATGGTGGCGATTTCGATGTGTGGTGAGTTGGGGGCGCGCGCCGTTTAAATTTATGTATTGGCCCGGCCATCGACGAGGATGATGACGACGACGAGAAAAGCGGGGGCCCGAAAGTTGCATCGGATAAAATATGCAATGCAGATTTTTCCGGGAATAAACGGCGGGTGCCGATTTTCCAGAAGGGGTCATGAATGTGTAACTTTTTGCACTTTCAAATGGCAGCGAGAGGTTGCGTGAACGTGAATATATTGCGCGAGGGGGCTTTAGGCCATTGACACTTGGTCAGGGTGCTCAATTGGCATAATTTAGTCGGAATGCTTTGGGTGGACAATTGGAATTGTGTCGGAGGCAGATTTAGGGAGTTTCTGGAATATTTTGTTAGATTCAATGCTATACATTGAATTTAAGCTTTTTTTTTTGTATTTTGGTGATTGAAAGGCCATTTTTGAATTATATAAATTTCAAGTTTGTGTTTCAGAATCTTTAGTACATTTTAAAAGTTTTAGTATTTGATGTTTACAGTTCCATGTAATGTGTAGTATAATGTAGTACAAGCAACAAGTTGCAAAAAGAAGATCTCATAAAAAGGTAATAATTAACCAACCACATTTTCTAAAATTCGACCTGTAATGATAAGCATACAACATTTTTCTGCCATTCCGAAAAACATCCCTATATCGGAATTTTAAATCAAATGTCCATGTAGTCGATTCACCTTCAATTCAACACAATATTCAAAAATATAAATGTTTGATACATGTGCTGAATAAATCAACTTTCCAGCACCGTTTCAGAACTTGATTTTGTAATAAAGAAAACTATGCTGTTTAGTTGTTCAAAATTGACAGGGAAAGTAAGTAGTTTCACAACGGAACAGCGATTTTATTATTTTCTTTCAAAAATATTCTACTTTAGTTTATGGAATTACAATGATTCCATTTTTTGGCTAAACTCGTAAAAGGACTATTAAAAAGTTATAAAATTCAAAAAGTAATATGGACATTTCAATGATTTTTATCATCAAAAACTGCGTAAATCTACAACCCTTTGCTTTCCTACGTTTAACCTTAAACATACAACCTTATGAAAAGGTAAGCGAGTTTTCATAAAAATCTACAACTTTTAATGTGTCATAACATAGAAAATAGGTTATATTGCCTCTTATGTGTAAACTTTAGTTTATCACGGGTAATTTTTCTTATTGAAAAGATAAGTGATATTACATCGAAAAGAAGATATATTCATCCAACCAAATATTTGACCATTAGAATCAAACTTGTTTACTGATGAATTTAAAATAAACAGCTGATAATTCTCAGAAAAGGATATTGATTGACTAGAACAGCGATTCTCAGGCATTAAAAACAAGGAACACGTACGTCTTTTTTAAAAAATCTAAGTGAAAATTTACCTTTTTTTATGTTATTTTCCCTTAATAACCTAAAATAAAAAAAAATTGCCTAAAATAATTTGCCTCGATTTAAAATTAAATCAGTCTGCAAAATAATAAAAAAATGTTCATAATTTTCCATATTATTAAATTTTTCAGCAATAATCTGGGTGATATTACATGGGAAAGTTATAGATTAACAAATTTAAAAAATAGCATTTTTTTAAACTATGGCAATAACAATTTGAGAATTTAAAATTGATGAAAAATTTAAAACAATTTACAAACTTCCAAAATTTTGTGAAATATTAACAATATTGAGATTTTACAAAATATTCAGACTGTAAAAAAAATATTTAGAATTAAAGAAAATCAGATTGTAAAAGCTAATATCCAGATATTAATAAAAATTTGAATTAAAAAAAAACTTACCAAACACTAAAAAAAAAATATATCAAAACTTAAAAAAAATAATGATTTCAAAATATTTAAATTTAAAAAAAAATAAGAGCTAACAAATTTAAAAGTAATATTTTAATTAAAAAAAAACTGAAATTAAAAACAAACAAATTTAAAAAATATAGAAAAATAAAAAAATTAAGCCTTTTAGAATATCAAAATTTTAAAATAAATAATTTTTGTAATTAAAAACAAAAAAGATCAACAGCAATAAAATTTGAAATATATTTTTATAAATCTTTATAAATATTTTATTTTTCAATTTTCAACATAAAAAAAATAAAATAACTAAATTATACAAATATTATCAAATATCACTTTAAAATTTAAAAATTTAAAAAAATAAAATTAAAAAATATTGAAATTTAAAAATTATTGAAATTTTTAAAATATTAAAATTTAAAAAATAATAAAATTTAAAAAATAATAAAATTTTAAAAATATTAGAACCTTAAAAAATATTAAAATTTGAAAAATATTAAAAATTTGAAAATATTCTAATTGAAAAAACTATTTTAATTTGTAAAATATGAAAATTTGAAACATGAAAATTTGAAAAATATGAAAATTAAAAAAATATTAAAATTTAAAAAAACATTGACAGACTAAAAATATGAAAATTTTTAAAACAATAAAATATTATATTATATTTTAAAAAATATTGAAATATTTCAAATATTAAAATTTTTAAAATATTGAAATTTTTAAATGATTGAAATTTTGAAAATATTGAAATTTCGAAATATTTAAATTTCAAAAACATTAAAATTTTAAAAAACATTAAAGTTTTAAAAAATATCAAAATTTTAAAAAATATTAAATTTTTTAAAAAATATTATTTTTTTAAAAAAATATTAATTTTATTTTAAAAATAAAAATTTTAAAAATAATAAAATTTAAAAAAATTTAAAAAATTAAATAATAATAAAAATATTTTAAAACCTGAAAAATAATAAAATTGATTTTTTTTAAAACGTTAAAACAATTAAAAAAATATTGAAAATTTCATATTAGTAATTTTAGTCCCACCCGTGTGGATCAATCGGACCGCGTACTGGACTCACAATCCTAAGGTCCATCCATTTTAACCATCAAAATTTCAAAATTGATATCATTTAATCCTCAAGTTTATAACTTCCCAAAAATAAAAAAAAAATTATAAAATTTTATACAAAGTTATAACATCTCAAAAAAGTTCCAAAATTTGTAAAACTATCCTTTACTGAAAAACTTTTTTTCTTATTTCTTAGTTTAATTTAATTGTTTTATTCATTTAAAGTTTCAAATTACAAAAAAAAAATAAGCTTAAAACTATATTTCTGTTTTTTTTGTATTGTTCATGATTTATATAAATCGATTTTAGAATTTTATTTTTTTCTTATGATCTGGATTTTTGTTATAATAATCAGTTTAATATTTATGATTTGGATTTTTGTAAGTTTTTTCATGACTTTGATATTTTCATTTGAATTTCTTATATTAATATTTCTTTAAAATAAATTTAAGATAAAAAAATAATTTTGAATTAAAAAATTGCAAAAAATGCTTTCACAAATTTTTGGTGTAATTTTACAATGATAGGTCGTAATTTGTCGATAGTAGGTCGTAGTCTTACTTTAGAGAAATCTCTATCGCGAGTAAAAAGTTTAATTTTTGATGGTTAAAAAACTAACAGTCGAATACTATCCCTTTTCATGATTCATATTTTTGTTTTGTGAGATTTGTTTGTTATAATTATTGATCTAGTCTGTTTTAATTATTTGAATTCACAAAAGATTAAATTAAAAATCTTATTTCACTAAAAAGTGTTTTTTTTACCCAAAACATCTTAAAGTCAATCAAGTGCCGTCTACCAGCTATTGATGACCTCACCACCTATAATTGAATCTTTGCCCGGTCACTCAGGACGTGTGTATGTGTGTGTGACAATACCTAATTTCGTCACTTCCCTCCACCACCAGGAAATGCGACAACAAGATTGAACAGCGCAGATTAAACCGACCTTTTGATCCCCGTCCACCCTTAAAGAGCCACCACCCGCCCTTCCAATCCCCATTGTACGCCTCCCCCCTAAGGATTCAATCTTTGGACTCACACAAAGTCATCAGCGAAAGACGTATGGCTTGTTTCTTCTTTTCCTCTACACATACTACACAAAAGTGTACAAGGACGAGTGCCATTGAGCCGTCGCCGACGTCCTGGTCTCCTCTCGAAAGTGAGAGATTCCTCGTTGGACGAAGATTCTACTTTTTTTTTTGTCCTATTTCTCAAGGGTCTACTCTGGGGGCATCACTTCTTGCTTTGGAAAGAAGACGAAGAAGAAGAAGAAGGAAACACACGTAAAAATCACTAGAAGAAACTTGAGGTTTTACGCCACGTTCGATGAATGGTTCTTCAGAGGTGGAAGGGGAAGACACGCTGCCAAGAACATGTGCGAACAAACGCGAAGGATGCTGGCGGTGGTGGAGAGAAATGTGATATCCTTCTCGAGAGCGAACAAGAGAGTTCTGCGGGTGGTGGAGGATATCGTATTACGGCCATGTCGACGTCGTCGTCGTCGTGGGGGCAGCAAATCGGTGAATAGACGTATTACTGGACTTATTGAAATACTTTACGACACATACCAATCTTGGTCGGTTCGCACACAAGTTTCCGTGTTTGTGTGTGTGTTTGAATAAGAACGATTCTGTTCCTCACCAACCCCAGGCAGCAGACACTTGTTCTCATAAACAGAACTGGGAAAGCAATCACGGCCAAGTGCAGGAAGATCACGGCTCAAACTATGGCCGACAGAGTGTGTCCTCGATTTGTTCAGCAGGAACAGTTCGTGAGTTTCTTCGAGGTAGAGTTGTCTCATTTGAATGCGATGAATATTTCATCAGATTCTGGCGTTTTTTTCTGATCATAAAAATACATGTACTTTAAAATTTTCATGACTTGAGTTAAATCATTGACTGTTGGCAAAAACTTAGAAGGATATTTGAGAAATCAGAAATGATAATAATTTTAGTTCTTTTTAATTTGCAATCCCGGGCAGACGGTAATATCAAAATTCATTTCAATAACAAATCCTGTTAAAATAACAGAAAGTGTTATGGAATCATTTTGAAAAATCCATTTTTGCATAAGGGTTTAATAACAGTTTCTGTTATCATAACAAAATATGTTATTGGTCTGATATTGGTTGAAAGCCAAAACAACTTTGGAATGATTTTTTTTTGTTATGGAAGAATACCTCCAACTGTTATTGGAACGATCGGATTAGTTGTTAAAATATCAAAAAATAATAACAAAGATTTGTTCGAAGAATAACTTCAAATGTTATTCGTCTGTTATTACAATAACAATCCAATAACAAAAAAAAATCAAAACGACGAAAAACAAATCTTATTATAAATAACATAAAATGTTATTGGCCTAGTATTTTCAAATATCAAAGAACGTTATTCCCAAGTTATTTCCATCTGCTCGGAATAAGCCAAAGAGATTATTTTCATTAAATTTTTATTTTTGATTTTAAATGACATGTTTTTTGCAAGTTTTCGGGAATTATCAGAAATTTACCAACTTGCAAAGCAGACAAAAACAACAAAAAAAACTATGTGTAAATATAAAGGGTTTTCAAGCAATCTTCGAGAGTTTTACGAAATATTTTTTTAAGGTGATGTTTTTGATCATTTTTGACCAGTTTTTGAAAGTACTAGACTAGACCTATGATTTTGAAAATTTCATTTTCTTCTTTTTCGTAGCATTTTCTTTTATCTGAGCTGTATTTCAGCAACCAGAGTCCAATCTTTAATGTCTCTTAGGCAATTTAATTGGAAATTTTAAAAAAATCGAAAAAAGAGAATTAAAAATTTAAATGAGATTTTAGGTGGAGTCTTATCTTGGGATATCTAGAAAACGGTGCATTTTATTAAAAAAGTCTCAAAAACACGTTATTTTGAAATGAAAATTTTTGTTCTAATTGAAAAAAAAAACCCTTTTGGGTTATTGCAGATTCGAAAAGTACATTAAATTTCTCATAAAAAATGTGTCTCTCGATATTTGACAGTTGAGTAAAAGGAATGGCAGCGATTTTAATTCTATTTTTCAAATTTTGATGAAAAATACGTTATTTGCGGAATTTTACGCCATCAAATCGGGCGTCTAATTTTATACAAAACTCCTTTAAAAAAAAACTGGGGACGTGGGACCAAAATTACCATTTATAGCAAAATTTAGCGGAAATCGAAGAGGAGTCAGGGTATTTTTTTCGATTTAAATTTCCCTTATGAAAATATGAATGATATTTAATTTTCTTCCTTAACTTAAAAAACTTAAAAAAAAGCATCAATTATTTGTAATAAAATGAATAAAACTATTTTTTGCTTGATTTTAACTGAGTTTATTATTTAAACTTCATTAAGCTATATCTACTTTTGTATAGATTGAAAATGCGATTAAAATGTGTTTTTTATGTTGTTTTGGTAATGACATCAGAATTTCATAGAATTTATTTTAATATTGAAAGCTCAAAATAATTACTACATTGAGTTTAAACAAGATTTGAAAAAAAGGATAAAAGTTTTCTCAAAGAAATATAGAAAAAAAATGGAAATTGAAGCAAAAATAATTAATTTAAGAATATATTAAGGCCGTTGCAAATATTTTTCAAAGTTTATGTCGCCCCCCCCCCCCCTTCAAAATTGGTCTGAAAAATCAGGGGGCAAAAAAATATTTTTCCAAAAAACTTAAAAATTTACATGAAAATAGAAGTCTAATCAACTGAAAACAATCTAAAATGCATTATTCTGCATTGATAATCATATTTAGCATGTTTGGGCTTGTTTAAAAATGTTTTGAATTTTTATGAAATTCCAATGTACAGCACCGCAAAAAAAATATTTTTCGCAAAAAATAAAAATTTTGTCAATACTTAGATATTTTGGAAACTAATGATGGCAAAACAACTGGACAGGTGTATAATGCATTTTAAAACACTTTTTTCATTAAAATGTTGAAACCATGGCTCGCAATTTCAATTTTTATACTTTTTTATTTTTTTTGCCCCCTCCCCCTCGACTTTGGTCAGAGTCGAGGGACATAAACTTCAAAAAATATTTGCAACGGCCTAAACATGATTTAAAAATATTTGAAAATACATGGCAAATAAGAAGTTAGATATTAATATAGCATGAAATATAATAGATGAAACTAGAAAAAAATGTAAATGGAGAATTTTAAATGAGAAATGAGATATAAAAAAATGAGAAATAAGAAATGATAAATAAAAAATATGGAGAATTGAGAATTGAGAATTGAGAATTGAGAATTGCGAATTGCGAATTGCGAATTGCGAATTGCGAATTGCGAATTGCGAATTGCGAATTGCGAATTGAGAATTGAGAATTGAGAATTGAGAATTGAGAATTGAGAATTGAGAATTGAGAATTGAGAATTGAGAATTGAGAATTGAGAATTGAGAATTGAGAATTGAGAATTGAGAATTGAGAATTGAGAATTGAGAATTGAGAATTGAGAATTGAGAATTGAGAATTGAGAATTGAGAATCGAGAATCGAGAATTGAGAATTGAGAATTGAGAAGTTTAGTTCTATTTTTTCTTTTTTTTAATATCTTATGTTTATTTAAATGGGTGAGGTGTTTCAAGACAAATTAATAAAAAATTAAAATTGTAAATTGTTTTAAAAGTTAAGATTCTCATAAGACATCCTTGCATTCATAAACCAAATCCAGGCCAGCAAACCTCTTGAAGAAGGTGCCATCTCAGAACAATGCCTGTCTTCTGTCTATTATGTGGGTGATATGAATGTCTTCGAAATAACATACATTTGCTGAGATTGTGTGCAACCCTCACAGCATCCCCCCCCCCCCCTCAAACGAGCGAGGGAATGACAAACTTTTGCTTGCTTGTTACTGCCGGGGGAAAATCGATACCTTCTGGAAAATTAAAATCTCTCCAAAGTTCGAACGTCGTCGTCGTCTTCCCCGATGAGTGTTTTATTAATTCCGGCCGTTTGCTGGAGCGAAGAAGGTTGCCGCTGTGATTTCGGTGCACGGTGAAAGTTTCCGTTCAAAAACCCCCCTGGTAGAACAAATAGCAGAAGCTTAGCAGCCAGTCAGCTGGAACTGATCGAATCTGGAGTTTTCCTATTGGCTTTGGGACGGAAAAACTTTGGCGGCCACTTTGCAAATGGATTTCCTGGATGAGAGTGAGAAATAAATTTATCGTTGGAGGGGAGTTTGGAGAGGTGGCTGGATGACTTTTGAGGATAAATTTTGGGGCATTGTTTTTCGTGTTTACCATAATGTGGAAGATTTGGAGTGGCAATTGAGGATTTGCGAATCTTTAAATTGGCATGATTTGAAGTTTTAAACCGATTGCATTTAAAATTCAATAAAATGTTTAAAGTAAACAGCACCTTTAATCACTTACCACCTTCAATATCTGATTACACATCGTCCTCAACGAAGCAACTTCCAACAGGTAAACCAGTCCTCGGGGACCAGATTTCCACCGTACCTGGAATCCGTTCCATTGTTCGGTTCTGATGAATGGATCCTCTGAAAGCGATGTTTTATAAACAAATTAAGCACCGATTATGGCGAACCCCCCGCCAGCTCTTTACTGTAGTGTCGGGTTTGGTGGTGGCAAGTACTCGTCAATGAGGGTCCCCACCCCTCTAGGGGAAAAGAGTTGTGAGGAGGGGGACGGGAAAGGGACATCCATTGAATGGGCGATAATTGAGGCGATGATTTACTGGAGTGAACGAGAGCCATCGTCGACGATCAGTTTTCAACACTGACCAGAGAGTGCTGTCGTGTCCTCACTGAATGGTGCAGTGTCCAGCTCAGAAGAAGTGCGACGTGTTGGATAAATAAATAAATATGTATAGTTGGATCAGCGTTTGTATGTGTGTTTTTTGTGTATTGTTTGTATACTTTAGAGAATCCTTTCGCAGAGCACATGTAGCAAATGCAATTCTTGAGAAAGATCTCCCAAGATTGTTTTGTCAAAATACTTTTACATGATATTTAAAACAAGTGTATCATACAATCAAACTTAATCAAAAAAGACAATTATTTTCAACTGTGCCTCCCCCCACATGACTGTAGCGCAATCCATATTTGGTTAATGGAGTGTGGCTTCGAGTGTTGCATCGACACCACAATTGCCAACCAACAGCAGGAGGAGGAGCACTTTTCCCCTTCCTCCCCCTCACTCCCTGGGGGCCAATAATAGGTGGTAATAATCGGCGTAATAATAATAATCAACCCGTTCTTTGGTCAGTTTGGCCACTTTAGTCGCGCGGACACACCTTCCGCCGCTCGAGACTGAATGGAGGGCGGTTAGATATACAGTACATTCATATAGAAGTTTGTGAATGAAAGCGTTGCATAAATATTATGGTTGGTGGATTGGATGCCATCCAGTGTGGTGGGTGGTTTACTTTCCAAACCTATTATACGATACTCTTTTGTGAATACAAACTGGGTAAACTCCATTATTGGACAATAAGAGCATTATTAATCTTCAAGAGTACTTGAACACTATTTATACATTTATTTAAAATAAGTGGCTGAAATGATACAAAATTATATGTATTTTTAATTATTTTTTTTTCTCTGCAAACAATAATGTTTTTGTAATAACCCCTTCTTATTTTAAATTCACAACTTCTTTGTTTCTTTGGATTTTGTTTGTTAAAAGTAGTTTGAATAAAATGTGTGTGAAAAAAATGGAATGTTGTACCTCTTAAGGTTTTTTTAAATGCCTGTTAAAACTTCTACAACCCAATCCCGCTTCAAGACGATCCTCAAACCAAAGAAAATAAAGCTTAGCTAGCTTTTTTAGTAGGATAAACGTACTTTTTTGAAAACCTTTATTTTTGAACTTTAGATGTTGCTCTTGCAAAAAATTGAAAAAATAAGAAAAACTCAAAAAGGCTCAGAGTAGTGAGATATTGAAGAAAACGACAAATTCATTAAAGCAGTGTTCATTTTCGTCCATGCCTGCAAAAATATTTTTAAGTAGCTTAGGAAATTATTTCCAAATATTTGTTTCAATATTTTTGATCTGCAAAAAAAATAAGAAAAATATATATTGAGTAATTTTCTTTAATTTTGATTTGATTTTATATTTTTTCAAATTTTGTAGAGTTTTTAAAGGTTTTTTTTTATATAAAAATTGAAATAACTAGCCATAGTCTCAACATTTGGATGAAAATTGGATTTTAAGATGCCTTTTACACTAGTTCATTTGTTTTGAACTCATAAATTTCCAAAAAAGTAAGATTTAACGAAACCATTTGTTTAATATTGTTTACTGTAGAATTTTCAAAAATATCTAAAGATTTTTGAAAAAAATCAAACATGTTAAAAATAATTCTACACGCATTTTTAATTGATTTCAGCTGATTGCAACTGTAAAATTCATTGAAACTTTGAAGTTCTTCGAAAAAAAAAAAAAAAATGAATGCTCCCTGATTTTTCGGGCCGATTTTCAAGGATGACAAAAACATTTTAAAATATTTGTACCAGCCTAATAATTTTTGGAAAGAGATTTTTTTTAAATATAGGTATTTGGAGAATTCATTTGATAGAAAGTCATTAAAAATAATTTTTTTTTTCAGTGTCACTTTTTTTTCGGGAAAGTCTTAAACCTTCAATTTAGCAGAAGTAACCAAATCGATCGAAATATACCTTCTCATATTCATTAATTTTTCAAAATGCATTAATTTTTCATTCAAATGAAAAATACAATCAAAAGTTGATTTTTGAAACTTTTGATGCGTTTTTTAATGACAAAATAAAAACCTTTGTGATAATCTCTAATCAGTTGGAAAAAAATATTTTTAGAAATTCTTAATCACGACCAATTTTTTGAAAGGGACCAATCCAGAGTTTTTTTTTGTTGAAATGGTCCTATAAGCTATTGCTTTTTATATGTTTATAGGACCTTTTTTTTTTAAAAAAAAAACTCGAGAAATTAAACGTCTTGAGCTCTTTTAAAATGTCCTGATATTTTTCAAAATTTTGAGAAAATTTTACAATGAGAAATTACAAATTTGACCAATAATGTTCAAGATTATGTTAATTGGAAATTAAATACTGATTTTGAATGACCTAGAAATATTTATTTTCTGATTTTTAATCTATGCAAGTTTTTACCATATCATTCAAAGGATGTTTAAAAAAGACAAATGTTTTGAATTTTCTCAGCCATTCAAAAGTATTTTTCAGAAATTAACGTTTTGTCCAAAACACAAAAAAAAATCGGAAAATTCTATCAAAAAATATTTTTTTCTATAAACAGAGCTTTTCATTAAAAAAATATACTGATATTTTTAGATTGAAGCTAAATTTTTCATTGAAATGTAATTTTTGGATATTTTTTTTCGAATGTTTTTTCAAAGCTTCCAAAAATCGTTATTTTTCAAACATTCATTACTTGGCTGATTTCCTTCATGCACTATAGCTCATAAAATAGCACTTTTGGACATCTTAAAATTAACAATAGGGGGAAAGGCATATTGTTTTACTGATAAGTCTTGATCATAACTTATAAAATTATAACATCGTTCAGAAAATCCCTCAAGATACTTATTATAACAATACTTTCATAAAACTTTTGTACCTCAAATGTTTCTAGTAACTTCCAAAATGGCTTATTTGGATAAAACATCGGTGGACAAAATCTCATCTTAGAAAAAAAAAGTAGAAATTGCTGAAAAAAATTGCGATAGTTGCTCAAAATTTAAAATAAAACTGCGGTTGAAATTGAAAACTTAAAATACTTAATGTTTTTTGTTGTTCTTGTAACTACTTGTTCTGGAATCATACTTTTTTCATTTTTTCACTCAAATATTTAAATAACGTTTTAAAAGTTTATAAACCATTAAAATAATAAATTTTCAATAAAAAAGCAAAATTTAATCATTTTCTTTTTACAATTTTATTACTTCAATTTAGACGGAAAAGTGGCAAAACACTGAGAAGTGAAGTTTTCACATTTTTTTTTTTTTGGAAAAAAGATGTACCCATTGTGATATGATTTAATTTAACATGATTTTTTTTTCTTAGGGTGGTCTTCTTGGTTCTTCATTTCCTCAGAATCGACCAAATTTCTTTATGATTTTGGTAAAAAATTTGAATTTTGTAACTCACCCTCTGCAATCCAACCCCACCTCTAGACAAGCTAAGATCTTAATATTGATTGAAAAAAAAAAAAAACAATTTTTTTAACCAATTTTCGATTAAAAAAACAGACTTTTTTGTATGACTTTGCCAATGTTACAAAAAAAAGTTTTTCAGGGGTCAACTATGGCTGTGTATTCCATTTAGATTCACTACATATCAAGTCAAATCAAGTAAAAAAATAGGAGTTTGACACTTTGACCCAATATTACTATTTTTAGCAGTTCCTTCACTATTGAATGCGTCTAACAATAGACCCCACCAAAGACAACTTCAAGTGAAACTGAAAACCACTGCCTGCGCCCTCAAAGTGGGCCAACAAAAGAGCTTCCCCATTCCCACCCAACTCCTCCTCTTTCCTTTTTTTAAAAAAAAAAACATCGCCACCCCCGTCAACGACAGCGCGCTTGGCCATGGAACAAAACATCAAACAGTGCATAAATTACGTTAATGGTTGGCTCACGTGGTGTGGGGGTGGGCGGTCGGTTGACGGCAGATCCTTGGCTCGGATGCTGAGGATTCCCCAAGAGAGAGAGTGAGATGTTCCAGCCAAGAGTGAAACTTGAGCGCAGGACCCAATGAAGAGGAACGATTGAAGTGGGTTCTTCTCACAATTCTTTTTTTGCCTCAACGACTCGACGAAACCTTCAATCAAACCAGGAAGAAAGTGAAGAATGGTTTTGGGGGTGGGGTGGTTCATGTGGAATTAGGAAAATGTCGAAATTTAAGTATTTTAGTGCTTTTAAGAAATTAAAATTTTGGCAATTTTCGAACAAAAAAAACAAATGGAACCACCCTAAAATATACTGCAAAGTGAAGAAGAAGGATCTCTGCGGTGAAAGGTTGTAAATTGTGCTACCTCACACTCACAACGCTGTGGTGGTGGAAGGGTGCTCCGTAAAAGAATCCTTCAAGATTTGCATGATGCGGGTGTAAAAATTTAATTCATGAAATCACGTACGATTTCCCTTCTCTTGTTGCAAGAAACAATTGCCGGGGTTTTTTTCCCCCCTTCTACCGTCCTTCATCGTGCTTTTTGCCTTTGAATCTTTGATGCGATAATTGAAACGGTTTGCCCCCGGGGGCGTTGATTGAGATTTGCTAGACGGTGTGGTGGGGTGAAGTGTTAGAAGAGCAATTTTATAATTTTTCAATCAGACTATTATGGGAAGCACTTCAATGATGGGGAAAAGAGAATAGAACAAAGGTTTTTGTTACTGATCAGCTCTAAACTTTGATTTTTTCTCTTTCTTTTCAGGTTTGTACAACAAAGTTTCACTGATTGGTTGCTGAAAGGTATGAAAACTGATTAGTCTAGCCTTTAAACGATTGGAACTGTTCCAACTGTGAACAAATTAACCAAAATTGCAGCCACAAGTGTTCGCCACAAAATGAAAACTACAGTTTGGCCGGAAGCTGCTTTCAGAAAACTTCTCCTCTTCCAAAAAGTGAGATCGAGATAGAGGACCATTCACAATTAATTATCTTCAAGAACATTTGCTTGCCAGCAGCGCAGTTTTTCTCCCAAAAAAAAAACCGGCAAGTAAAACTTGGAACAAATCCAACAATTTTCAACGCACCCAGTTAAAGTTGCGAGACAACAACAGGAAGAACACTGTTAAAACACATAAATTGTAGCGTCCCGGGCACTTTTCGAGAAGGAAGAATGGTCTTTTCCTGTTTTTATCCCCTTTTGAGAAACTTTAGGAACTGTTGCTTTTCCCACACAAAAAGACGTCAAGAAAGGTGGTGAGGGGAAACTTTCGTAAGAAAATGCTATCAAGTCAAAATCTGAGCACAATTGTGTCTGCCAATTCAGGGGGCATCAGCAGTCTGGCAAAATTACTGCCTGCTCACATTCTTATCAAAATTGAACACATTTGCCACTTGTTGCCCAGGCCATCTCAAACTGGCTAGGGGGAAAACTCAATAAAAGGAATCCACTCACTTGAGCTTTCCATTTCGGTTCAATCTGTATTGGAGCACATGTTCCCACAATTTCGTCCGATAAATTCAGCTAGAAGGGTGAAATTTATCAATTCTTAACTGGACACTCGAATTTGTTGCGTTTTCATTGGAGACCTCCCCGCTCTGGAGTCATTTACACCGATAAAAGCACAATTATTTGTCCTGGTTGTCCCACTTGGGAGAGCCAATTGCCCCTTTTTGTGCGAAGAATCCAAACACAAGAAAACCTGACCTGACAAATGCAAATATCTTCCTGTTCCCAGCACAGCCGGAAGACGCTTCATTTGTCAAGTCCCTACACACCGAGACTCCCCCGTCCCGGCAGAATTGCACAGAACATGCACTCTGCACATCCGGAATGATTGAGGTTGAGTGAGTGCTGTTGATAACGGAAGCTTCTCTCCCACTCCCCCCTCTCCGGTTTCGGAGATGTAAATCACTTGACATCTGGATGTTCGTCTCGTCTTTCGGGCGATGCCACGCTGTGGGACACAGTGGGACAACTGTTGATTTTTCACCGTCTCAACTTGTTGCTACCTTATGATTTCAACTGGTTTCTGTCTTAACTTGTCAACTGTCAAATGTTTTCTGTTTTCACTCTAAACTAATTTTTGTCTCAATCTTTATCTGTCTCAACTGTTTTCGTTCCAAACAAGATCAACTTTTCTCTATCTCAACTATCTTCTGTCTCACTTATAACCTGTCCCATCAGTCTTTTGGCATCTGTCCAAACTGATTGCTGACCCAACTTCCAAACTGGCAAATATTTTCTGACTTCATTCTTAACTAACGTCTGTCGCAATCTCTCAGGTTCTGTTTCAATCGTTATCGGTCCCAACTGTCTTTTGTCCCAATTGGCATTATTCTCAACTACTACAACCTTATCACAATAGTTTTCTGCCTCAATTATCTTCGGCCTCATCTGTCTCATCTGTCCCATCTGTTTTTTTGTTCTAATTATATATGTCCCAAAACTGGTTGCTGTCTCAACTTCAGTACTGCCAAATGTTTTCTGTCTACATTCTTAACTTACCTCTGTCTCAATCCCACAGGTTCTTCGTTATCTGTCCCAACTGTCTTCTGTTTCAACTGCATATTGTCATAATCGTTAGCATTCCCAACTACTAGAACTCTTTCAGAACAGTTTTCTGCCTAAAATATCTTCTGTCTAACCTGTCCCATCTGTTATTTGAATGTCTCAAATTGATGTCCCAATTTCAAATGTTTCCTATCTACATAATTTAGGATGTAGCTTCTATCTCAATCCTTCAGACTTTTGTCTCAATCGTAGTCTGTCCCAACTGCCTTTTGTCTCAGCTGCTTTTTGTCCCAAGTGCCGTTTCCCAACTAAAAAAAAAAAACGTTACTTAATCCACCATTAGGTGGTTGGTGCCTTCCTCACATTCATAAAGTGAGTATACACTACACAGCGTATAAATAACACTTATTTTTATCAAAATATCTGAGATCAGGCCAGTAAAAAATGTGTATTGAAAACACTAAAGTACTTATAACTTTTGATAGGGTTATCAGATCTTCAATCTTTTGGGCTCGTTGGAAAGGTCTTTTGATTACCTATCCAACGATGGGTCGCATAATAGATCCGGACAACTTTTTCATCAAAATATTTGAGATCCGGCTTCAAAAAAGTGTATAAATAACACTTAAGTGCTCATAACTTTTGATGGGGTTGTCAGATTTTCAATCTTTTGGATGCGTTGGAAAGGTCTTTCAAATACCTTTCCAACAATATATAGCATGACGGGTTTTCTTACAAAAACCACCCTTTTTACAATCTTCCGGACTTTTGTTAAAATCGTTTTTTTAGCATAACTTTTGAAGTACTTTACAAAACTTCATAAAATTAACTAGGGTCTTGTGGGACCCCAAGACGGATCGAATGAGACCAAAATAGTCTAAACTGGTTCAGCCAGTCCGGAGATAATCGAGTGCATATTTTTGGGTGCACGGACTCACATCCAGACACACGCACAGACATTTGTTCAGAATTTGATTCTGATTTGATAGGTATACGTGAAGGTGGGTCTAGGAGGTCGAATAAAGAAGTTAATTTTTCGAGTGATTTTATAGCCTTTCCTCATTGAGGTGAGGAAGGCAAAAAGCAAAGCAACGACCCCCAGGTCTTTTGTGGTCTCTGTTGCAAGTTTCTGCTCATTTCTAAGCGTCCGAAGGTTATGTGTGGTGAGTCACTCAAAACCTCTTTTACGCTAATGGACCGACGTTTTACTTCCCCATCCGATAGAAGGCGTGATCAGGCAAATCTCGTCTCGAAAAATGCCACCGGGTCCGTCTGGGATTGAACCCCGGCCATACTAGGGTGAGAGGCTACCACGCTAACCACTGCGCCACCGGACCCGGCTCTTTTCCCAACTACTACAACTTAATCACAATTGTTTACTGCCTCAACTGTCTTCTATCTAACTTATAAGCTATCCCATCTGTTGATTGTTAAACTATTCATTATTTCCAAACAATTATTGTCCCAACCAGCCATGCCAGATATACAGATAAATCTGTATTATACAGATTTTTTGATCCCAAAAATCACACAAATCTGTATATACAGATTTTTTAGAAATGCTTATATTTAAAAAATCAACAAGTTAGTAATTGAATTATGCTTAAATATAATGAAAAAGCTTGAATCTGTTGTCAAAACTTTAAAAATGTCTTCTATGGCTTCGAATTTGACATCATACAGATAAAATACAGATTTATTTTTAAGAAAATACAGATCTCCCATAGAATGATCTGGCATCGTTGGTCCCAACTATTCCACTAATATTGTTGCTGTCTCAATTGTCCAACTAAATACATTTTTCTTTCTAAATGCTTAACTTTTTCTGTCTCAATGCCTCATGCGTAATCTGTCCCACCTTTCCAACTAATTTCCGAACTTCAACTCTATAACAACTGTTTTTCTGTTTCAATTATCCTTTGTCTCAAAATTGTAATGTTTTTTACTTGTCCCAAAATTTTACTGTTCCACCAACTACTTTTCATTAAATTGCTGCTGTCTTTTCGCACAAACGTTGGTTACTTCAGTCATGAACTGTCCCATTTCCCATTGAAATAGTTAACGTTTCCTGTTCCAACTGCTGCTGTTGCTGCTGCTGTTTTTTGTCTCACCTTATTTCTGACCAGACTGGCTTCTTTTTCAAGTATCTTTTGTCTCAATAGAGGCCTGTCTCATTTTTCTGTGACTTATAATGTATTCTGCTGCAAGTTTCTTTTGTTTCAATTGTCTTTTGTCGCACCATTTTCTTCCTTCTATCACTACAGGAAAAGAAGGTGGGACAGAAAACAATTTTGTCTCTTTTCATTCTCGTTTGCAACTTTTCCAAACAGTTTGCTGTCCCAACTGCCCCTCTTATGTCTCATTTGTTTTTCTGTCCCATTTCCTTTCTGTCTCAACTGTTTATTGTCCCATCGGTTCTCTTTATAAACTGCCTTATAACTATCTTCTTTCTCAAGAGTGGCATGTCCCATCTGTATTCTGTTTCAATTGCCTTATGTCCAAGTTATCTTCTGTCTCACTTTTTTGCCTTCTTTACAACAGAAAAAGATGGTGGGACAGAATAAAATTATCATTTTTTTTCTTAATTGCTATTTGCCATGCGATTTCCTGTCTCAACTGCTTAGTTTCAATTTTATGTCTTAATCGTTTTCTGTCCCATTTGCGTTCTGTCTCACCTTTCTCTGCCCCAACGGTTCTCTTTATAAGCTGTCTTCTATTATAACAGTAAATAACTACTGTTTTCTGTCGTAATTGGCTTCTTTTTCCACTAACTTCTGTCTCAAGGGTGATCTGTCTCACCTGTTTTGTTTCACCTGTCCTAACTGTATTTTGTTTTAACTGCCTGAAAAAGAAGATGGGACAGAAAACAATTCTCATTTCTATCTCAATTGCTTTCTCATTCAACTATCATCTTTCTCAAGAATGGTCTGTCCCATCTTTATTCTGTTTCAATTGCCTCTTGTCCAAGTTATCTTCTGTCCCATTTTTTTGTTGTCTTCTATCACAACAGAAAAAGATGGTGGGACAGAAAAAAAATTCTCATTTCTATCTCAATTGCTATTTGTCTAAACGGTTTGCTGTCTTAACTGCTTAGGATCACTTTCATGTCTCATTCGTTTCCTGTCCCATTTGCGTTCTGTCTCAACTTTTTGCTTCTTTAAAGGTACTCTTTCTAAACTGCCTTATAACACAACATCTGTCTTTAGACTGATCTGTCCCATCTGTGACCTGTCCTAACAGTATTCTGTTTCAATTGCCTCTTGTCCCAGTTATCTTCTGTCCCACCTTCTTTTTGCCTTTTACCGAAACTGTCTTCTGAAAGTTGAGCTAGAAGGCAGGAAAGGGAAAAATGGAGGTAGGACAGAAAACTATTCTGTCTCATTTCTGACACAATTCTATTTTGATTGCTTTTTTTTTCATACGGTTTGATGTCCCAACTGTCAAGTATCACTTTTTTGTCTCAAGCGTTTTTTGTCGCTTCTGTTTTTTTGTCTCAACTATTTTTGGTTGATCTCCTACTAAAGTGCTTTTTATCAAATTTGTATAAACCAACTGTTTTTTTTTTTGTCGTAGTTGCCTTCTTTTTCAACTATTTTCTGCCTCTAAAGTGGCCTGTCCCACCTGTTTTTGACTCAATCCTGACGTTTCCTTTCTGTATTCTGATCCAACTGCCTCTTGTCCCAGTTATCTTCTGTCCCACCTTCTTTCACAACCAAGACCACAACTGTCTTCAGAAAGTTGTACCAGAAGGCAGTTGAGTCAAAAGCTGCGACAGATAGCAATTCTGTCTCATTTCTGACTTGTCCCATCAGTTGTTTTACCAACTGTCTTCTGTCCCAATTGCGTTCTGTATACCATGCTATCATCTGTTTAAATAGCCTTGTAGCGCAAATATCTTCTGTCTCAATTGTAACCTGTCCCATATATCCTTTTGTCTCAATCTTGATCTGTCCCACCTTATTTCTGTCGCAATTGTTGGTCTGCTCCAGCTGCTTTCTGTCACAAATATGAGCTGTGATTATTGTTTGCTGCATCAACTTTCATCTTTCTTCAAATATTTTCTGTCTCAATTGTATCCTGTCCCACATATCTTTTATTTCAATCGTTATATTTTTGCTGTCTCAAATGCATTTGTTCTCAACTGTGTTCAGCCATAACAGCCTAATGATAACCCAGCTTTTGGTTTCAACTATCTCCTTTCTTGCTTACCATCTGTCTCAACTGGCCTGTCTCAGCTGTATTCGATCTTAAATGCTGTTTGTTCCATCACTTCTTTGTCTCAACTATTCACTTTTTATGTTGCCTTTTCGACTCATTTCGTTTGATAACTGCTCTTTTGGAATGTTGCTTATGAACTCAAAAGAGACAAACTGATACTTTTGATGTCCCAGATGCCTCGTTGTACTGTCTCAGATCCCTTTTTGGCTCAATTATCTTTTGGTTTGTCTGATTACTGCTTCATTTGTATACAGCTTATATCTTTTTCTGTAAATGATCTACCTTTTGTCTCAAAAGCTATCCAACTGTGACAGCCTGCTAAAATGAATTGCTGTCTCAGCTATCTTTTACTTCAACACTCTTCTAGCTCTGCTTTCTTTTTTATAACCATTTCAAATTCTAAAATTTCTTCTGCCTTCTGTCTCACCAGTCTTTCTTTCGACTGCCTTCTGTCTAAACATTAATAAATTTTAATTTTTGACCACTTTTCCCCCTTCAAACTGTCCCACCATCCCCAAGTCGCACGACTCGCAGTGAAAGTAAATCCGTTTTGCCCAAGTCAATCGTTCTACGATTCTTGCAGTAGATCCTGTGTCTTCCGGGTGAAGGTGACGGTGAGGTGTAATCCTGTCCCCGACTTCTCCGTCTCCCATTGAGAGGGAATTCCATTTATGCCATTTTGTGTATCTGTGGACGGTGCGGGCACTCCCAATTCAATAAAGAAGCCAAAGGTAGTCGTCGGCGTCGCTTCTGTATGAGACCGTAATCCTGTTGAAATTTCATCGTTTTGGAAGATCGTTTTTATTCGTTTTCAAACGGAGACAGTTTAGAGCAATAAAATTTAGAAAATTGAAAGAATTAAACGAATCTGCTTTCCAACTTCCTTCTTTTGAGTACACTGAAAAACTTTTCAAATGTTTAGTGAGATTAAAAGTTGCAAAGTTTTCCACTCACTTGCCGCGTCATATCGTATCACTTTTTTCTAAGTCTTTGATGGAGGAGTTTGCAGACAACAACTTGAAGTTGCACGCGTTGCACATGCGAGACAAGACAACTTTTTTTTCCGCAACTGGAAAAGTGTGAAAAGTGAAAAGTTTTCCCTCGTCGGTGTCTCGGTGGAAAAATAAAATGCAATAATAAATTTCTCGAAACAGTGAAGCAAGTTGTTGCTTCGAGGTCGGGGAAAGGGGAATGCAGCCAGGAAAAAATGGCTAATCGGACCCTAATTGGAGTCTTTTGCTGAGTTAAGGGAAGACTGTTTTTGAAGTGGTTACTTTTACTATTTTTGAAATGAGGTTTAATGTCAAATCGAATATTTTTAGCAATAAAGAAGATCCAGAACATCTTCTCTTTCAATGTAATTAACTCTCAGGAGATAACATCCCAATTCGGTACTTAAGTTTGCTCACTTCCTCGTAAAACGTTTTCCACTCAAACTCGTTCGCCGGTACGTGACTAACAACTTGTACTTCCCGACGGCGGCGGCGGCAGGAAATGTGAAGGTGTAAATTACACCCAGTCAATGCCGCTATTGAAAACTGCACTTTCACGCTTTTTCACCCCCTCCCCTCCCCTCTCCGGGCTCACGTGCCACAACTTCATGAACAACACCCCCTATTTCCCCTCACTCAACTTTGAGCTGCTTAGCACGGTTGCAGCCAGTTCTCGGTTACAAAAGCATGCGCCACCATTATCCTTGTTACTTATCAGCTTTTTCCACGTGTGTGGCAACACACATGCTGGAGGGGTGGCACTTTTCCGATAAGGGTGTGAATGAACGCACCGTGGAAATGTACATGCAATATCGTCGCGGAACACGCGAAAACATTTCGCGCTTACCTTCCAGAGCTCTGCAACGTGGATGGGGTTTCGGATTGGTTGTCACGTCACGCAGCCCACTTGCAGCGGTATAAAACACGCCAATAATAAGCACCCTCACCCCCTCTTTTGGGGCGTTAAACGATGAGACGAAAATTGGGGGGACATATGCAGGGAGGAGGGGAACTGCATTAAAACTTTCACGGTTTATGGTGATTTAAGGGGTGGCATGCACAGAAAAATAAATGATGGTAATATTCATCAGGAAATGGTGACAGATTTTGTGGCAAAATAAATGATTAATTACACCTCTGAAAATGATGAATTTTCAACAGTTTTTGATGAATATTATCAGGTTCACATTTTTACACATTTTTAAGTAATATTACACAAAAAGAGGTAATATTCAACCTAAAAAATCTTCAAAATTCCAAAATTCAACTTTTTTTTTCTGTGTGGACTTTAGAAAATGATTAGACTCGTGATTCAAGTTTCATTTTCCACAGACAATACCGAATAAAAACTCTTGAATTTTGCTTTAAATTTTTTTGTTTGATAAATGCTGTAGCATTTTCTAGGGGTTGGTGACACCGCACTAATTCTCCATACAAAGTTTGGAGAAAAAATATTCGGTCATGTCTACATATTTTTGAAAATTCAAAGTGCACGTATTCCTGGTGACCTTAAATTTCATGCTTCATCTAGATTTGAGGGAGGCACGAAAATAAAAAAATTAAAAATTGAAATTATAAGCCATGGTATTAACAATTGAATGAAAAAAATGTTTAAAAATGAATTTTACAATACCTGAGTACTGACGAAAATTATTCTTTCGTTGAATTTTTTGTACAACGGAATTTTACAAAAAATCAAAATATGTTTGATCCCAGACATGTTAAAAATCATTAAAAACGCAAGAAAATGCATTTCAAATTGTTTTCAGTTGATTGGACTTCTATTTCCAACAAAAAATTTAAGTTTTTATTTTAAAAAACATTATTTTTGCCCCCTGATATTATCTTCGCCCCGAACCGATTTTGGAGGAGAGCGTTATAAACATTGAAAAATATTTGCAATGTCCTTATTGGAAATTTACTAAACTCCTCGAAAAAAAATTGTTTTCAACCTTGGGCCAGCATGGGCACTGTTTAAAAAAAAAATCCATAAAAATTGCATAACTCAAGCTAGTGTGTTTTAGAAACTTTCAGTATTGGAACTCTGAAATGCAACCACAAAAATAAAAAGAAACTGGAACAATTTTTTTTCGGTATCATCCAAATCCAAATTAATTTTCAAAAGCCGATACTTTTGCAGCTCTTTATTTGATCTTCAATCTTAAATAGATGATAAACTATCTTAAATTTCAGCTAAATCAAACTTTAATTGGATTCACCTTGAAAATGTTGCCCTTTATAAACATTTTTGTAATTTACTTTTTACTTCAAATCCAATTTCGATTTTTTTTCAACCGATTTTTTCATAAAAAATGGCAACACTGCCAAACATGTTTTGCCCTTTTTCAAAATTTGTCAAAACAACTTTTAAAAATAAAAACCCTAAACACCTAAAAAAATGGCAAAATATTTTTTTTGGTTCAAATTGTTTTTTTTTGTGTTTAAATGTGAAATAAATTTTTTTTTTTGAGGAGCGGCCGTGGCTGACTGGTTACAGTATTCACTTTGTAAGCGAATGGTTCTGGGTTCGATTCCCATCTGCTCCCAACGAGAAAGTTAAGAACACATAAATTTGAAATGATGAGTATGAAAAATCAAAGTCGCTCGAGGCGGGGTTCGAACCTCCGTCCTTTGGATTGATTAGCAAAAATGCTAACCACTAGGCCATGACGACTTGGTGAGCGTGGATTGGAATTAGGAATACTGTTACAGAGAACGAGTTGTTGCGCTATATCCACGGCAAATAGTGTCCAGGGCATTCGTGGAAATATAATGTCCCATCCCAGAGGGTCCCGGAGTACCAAACCTTCTTAGCATGGTGCCTTCAACGAATACAACCAAATCTCGGAGCGTATGGATCCCTTCGAAAGATTGGCTGCGCTAGGGTCTGATTAGATTAGATTAGATTAGATTAGATTAGAAACAAAAAATGTTTTTTTTTTGCACTGTACTTATTTTCACGGATATTATACAACATTCCAAAAGACCCCAAAATCTATAAAAAAAAATATTCTCAAGATACAGATTCTAGAATATTTTGAATGGATAGCTATCAAAACTTGTATGTTTAAGGCAAATAAAAAAGAAACAAATAATAATTGCTTTCCGAAATTTTGGAGAATTGTGTACTATAAAAAAAAAACAAACGAAAAATAATAAAACGAGAAAAATATTGTTTGTTCTAGAAAAAACGTAGTTTAAATGATCATTAGACAACTTAAAATAAAATATTCCAAAAATGGGCAATTGAGGGTTTAAATCATTCAAAGATAAGCGTTTTCGATACAATAAATCCTAGATCTATTATTCAAAATATTCCAAATTTTTAATGTTAAAATAAGTAATGTTCAAACTCAAATATCACGTATTTGCGTAGGTCTATAATGGTGAATCCAAATCTGCCCTAAAAACACGAATTGAAATGTTAAAATAAAGTGTAAATAACTTTTCAAACTATGCAATTTCTTAGTGTTGAATTGATTATAAAATTGATTACTTTTAATGTTTTAAAATCACTAATTGTGGACAATTCAAATTGATTGAAAACTAATATTATTGAAAATAAAAGAAACAGTGAATGTTTAATTTTTAACAATGCAAATCGGTAGTTGCCAATAGAAGAATAAGGCTTAAACCATTAATCTGATTACCAAATTGTGGAAAAGTAGGAAATGTTGTCAGTTTTTTACCATTTTTTCTGTTGGGGTGCCCTTTCCTTCATGCAAATTTAATCCCTTTAAACAAATAGAAATCATTTAATTTTTAACTTTTCAATGGATTTTGTTTAAAGCGATATTTTTAAAAATCTACTTGGGCCGTTGCAAATAATTTTTGAAGTTTATGTCCCTTGTCTCTGGTCGGGGTCGAGAGGGGGACAAAAAAATAAAAAAAATATAAAAATTAAAATTACAAGCCAATGTCTCAACATTTGAATGAAAAAAGTGTTTTAAAATGCATTTTACACCTGCCCAGTTGTTTTGCAATCATTAGTGTTCAAAATATGCAAGTATTGAAGAGATTTTTTTTTTCGCCGAAAAAAAACTTTTTGCGGTGCTGTACATTGGATTTTCACAAAAATTGAAAATATTTTTGATCGATCCCAGACATGCTAAATATGATTTTGAATGCAGGAAAATGCATTTCTAATTCTTTTCAGTTGATTAGACTTATATTTCCTTTTGAAATTTTGATGTTTTTGAAAAAATATTTTTTTTGCCCCCTGATTTTTCGGATCGATTTTGAAGGGGGGGCGACATAAACTTTGAAAAATATTTGCAACGGCCTTGTTTAAAGAAAAATAATAGTTTCGGTTCAAGATTTTTCACCATGGAAAACTTAGAAGCAATATTAACCTGCCCTCGAACATTTAAAAAATCGAATATCGTTGAACACATATTTCGTACTTAAATATTTTTTTTTTCGTTTTTGATAGTCCCAACTTTTGATGTTTAAAAAGTATAGGTCATCACTTGATGTTTAAAAAGTATAGGTTCATCAATCTGTTAAAATGGCTCGGAGTCAAGATTTTTTGAAAATGCGGTTTTTGCGATAATCTACAGAAATTAAATTTTTTAGCACTCTAATACGGCGTAAAAAAAACACGGATCTGATTATTTCGGCCAAGGAATCCTGTGACTTATAATACGAAACGGAAACATAAGAAAAAAAATAATCATATTAAAAATAAAAGTGAAAAGTAGATTTTTTAAAACATATTCTCTTTTTCAGAATGCATACAAAAATACAATTTATCTACTTTATCTACTTTTTACCGATTGGACATTTAATATTTACAATTTATAACAAATGATTTAAATAATAATCCAATTCTGATCAGGAAAACTATTTTGTTTTCAAAAGAAAGAACACCTGATTACAATTTCAAAAAAATACGACCTTAGCTCATGTAACCCCTCAACCACCCTGGTACTGATATCCTGCAAAACCACATGCCACCAATTCCCGAGATGATCCACGCGAAGGACCCCTTTCTGCCGTATAACCACACACACACCACCGCGGTACAACGCTGTAGTACAACTTTGATGGAAATAATTGATACGTGATACACACACACACACACACTTCCCATCAACAATTTACACCTCCCCCTCGCTAATGGAATGAAAATGAATTGCTTCCCCTCGCCAGGGAACAGGGAAGAGGGCGGAAGGGGGAAAAGATCCTTATTTTTACGAGCGAAAAATCGAGTCAGTGGATAATGATGATGGTGCTGATTTTTGACTGTCGTAAATAGCTTTGGCACGTCGTTATCATTATCACCAGGGGGTGGCATTTTTATTTATTTTTGTTTTTTTTCTGCCCGAGTCATGCCGCGTGAGGGACAGGTTCCAGGGGGGCAAACAGATTGTCCAGGAGTTGATTAACTGGGGTGTGGATTGCTGTCAGCTTGGGGGGAAGGGTGCCTGTAATGACTGTTGTATTTTTTTAAATGAGGGGAAACGATTACGTGACATAATTAACCTGCATTTTTGCGGGGAGGATAATCAAAAGAAACAAATTGGATGAGGTTTTATTTTTGGGAGGGTTGTATTAACTCGTGGAATAAGTTGAAATTTAAATCTGGAAATCTTTTGCGTAGGTCATGAGGTTCTACCTTGCTCACAGAATGAAACGTCTCCTCGTTCCTAGAAAGAGACCTCCAACGGCGCAACACGACCCCTTCAGGGTAATTCAAACGTGAAACTGCAAACAAGATAATTATGGGTCATTTACCTGTTTCCACGTCGGTGCAACTATCAGCAGCACCGTAGAAGTTCAGCGAAAGAAGAGCTCGGAGCAGCAGTCTTCGCCACGGCTAAGCCTACTATTGTTGACCTCGCCGCAGTTATGGCCGGGTCCTTCTAAAGTTGCAATTTATGATAATTCAGGTTGAGTCCCTCTTCTTTCCCTTGTTAGTTTGTAGTTTTACGGTGCTGAGCAGCTGATGTTGGGGCTTAGAACAACGTACATATATGCAAAACGTTGACATCGAGTCATGCTCGGGAGGCGGCTTGAAGGTGTACAATTACCACTGATGGGTAGGTTTTGAGTGAATTTCATGGCAATTTTCTGGTGCATTGAGGGTTGACAGCTTTAAAATTGCAGTTATTGGTGATGAGCTCAAGACTTAAGCGGTGTTTAACTAAAAAATGAGAGTTATATCTTTACAATAATACAAAATACCTCCGATTTAGAAAATTGCTTGGAGCTAATATCATTTACAGACTATTATACCTAAATCAACTGAGTTATCTTTCTGAATCATTGAGGGTGATACCCTCAATGTTTGCAATGGACACAATTCCTCACCTCTGCCCTGACAAGCTCTGCACGTCACTATTTCAAACTAATTTGTTCTTCAATTTACTATCATGCCTACAACTGCACAACAAATTAATACTCTCTTCTGCTGCCAAGTCACCTGTCCGGCGATAAACTTCTGCCAACTTCAAGTATCGATACTCCACCCCAAGAAGGATCACCACTCCAGTACAAATGAGGTTAATGTTATATCCCTTTCTCTCCGTGTGTGCTGATTCTCGGCCCGAACAACGTCGTCGACACACATGGCCCTTCTAATGACCTACGACGAGACTGCCCCAAGTAGCACGTCTGCCGTCTTGAAATTGATACCGAACATCGTTATCGCAACGCAACCAGCAGAGCAGATCGTCAAGCCCTTCTCCAGGCGAGTTAACCTCCTTCTGGCAACGACACGCAAAAGTGACACCTATCGGAGGTTGACCGCAAACACATACACTTCCAGGAAGGACCTTCATGGTGGCGGTGTCCTTATCCGATGCCGACAACGTTGTACTAATTTACAGTCAATAAAGTTAACTACTAAACAACGGTCGAGCGAAAGGTACTGCAGCGAGAAATTTGGGGCGAGTTGTGTTCGAGGACATGTTTTGAGTCCTAACTTAAAAGTTGTCTCAAACTATTCGAAAACTTGGAATGGATTTTCGACCTAATCTTGCCTCCAAAGAATCTTTATAATTTACACCCCGTCAAATTTATGAACCTCTTAGTCTACGACCATTCTGCGGAGTTCCTTCCGTTTCCGACTGTGTCGATAAAATACCGGAAATCGATACCGGTCGTTAAAGCCATGTCAACACATTAGTCTTGAGTCTGGCATCGCCCACGTAGCTCATGTGGAACCGCCCCCAAATGTGTGTGCTCTTGCCAGAGTAACTAAATCACTAATTCAATTACAGGAGGTCCACTTCATCTAGGCACTCGTTCCAGACTGTGCCTCAGACCTTAAAGCCAAACCAGCGTCCTCTCTCCACGCTACCAAAAGTGCAATTTAGTCGATAATTTCAATTAATTTATAATTTTATGAACAAGTGCACCTGTGTGTGTGGGGTCAGACCATAAAGCATGCCCCAGCCAGGTGGGCGTACACGACTGTGCCAACATGGCCAACGCGGTGAACAGTTGCTGTTGAAATCCGTCCGAAAAGTGAGAAATTTATTGCTTTCTAATGAACGCACTAACGGAACAGCAGCATCACGACCGTCAGCAGGGCATGTGTGTGTGATTGTGGTTGGAAAATTTTGCTGGAATAGACTGCTTTTGAACAGAAATTGAGAAGAGTGATTAATGTTGGGTCGAAAGTCAAGAATGTTACTGCTGGACAAAATATACTTTAATGTTCAAAATACACATTTCAACCCACATACAAAAATAATTTGTAGTTTACGTTTTGTTGGACGAATAAATAAATAATTAAAAATAAATGTAAATATAAATTTCAATTGCAAAAAAAAAAACTCGCTCATCCATGAATCTGCAAATAATAACTTTAAAAGCGAAGTTGTTTTCCTTTGAAGCTAGTCCTCTTTCGAATGAATTTTTTTTTGCGGCCTGTCCAGAGAAATATAACTCAGTCTTATTTAGCTCTTTATAAAACTTGATTTCAAATATTTTGAAGAGTCTTATTGATTGAACGTAAATTGCTGAATCTTTGGTAATACTAATATTCTCAATAAATAATTATTACAAGAAAAGTACATTTCATATCAAAAACTTGTCAATTGATTAATTAGGCTGGTACAAATATTTTTAAAAGTTTTACATTGGCCAACAAACATTGAATCCAAATAAAAATTTCAAGTGGTGCACCAGTGCTCCAGATTGGCACTACAGTGTCTTGCGAACCTTCGTGGTGAACGGACACTAGAGCTGCGGTATTTTTTACTACCTAAGCTCAGAGTTATTTCAAACAAAATTCACAGTCTTTTTAAAGACTACCTGAGTTACTTTCCAAAATTCTAAACAGTCTTTTCAAGACTAACCCCACCTGAAATTTTGCTGTATTTTACAAACGAAGCCATCTTTTTAAGAGAACTTTGCTTGCAAAATGCGTCAAAACAAAGGTAAACGCAAATCTTCTGAAGATTTGATCGTTACGTCGGTGAAGCGTTTGAACGCTAAACCGGCTAACGGAAACAGAAAAAGAAAACAGCCTCATCCGAGGTCTGATTCTGATTCTGAAAGTGAGGTTAATCCTCCAATTCCATTGGCAAATAGTTTCGGTGTTTTATCCGAAACTGTTGACAAGGATCCTTCTCCTCGTACTGAGCCTTCTGCCGTCGAGAAACGAGTAAAGGCTCCGCCAATTGTAGTGACTTCCGTCTCCGATTTGGCCAGCTTTCGAACGCAACTGAAGAATTGCAAGGAAACTTGCAATTTGAAGGTTTCGTTCCAGCTTGGTCGAAGAGGAGAATGTCGCTTGTTGACGGAATCTTTACAAGATCACCAAACTTTTGTTGGTTATTTGAAAAACCACAAACACAATTTCTACACGTATGAGACCAAGAATGCTCGTCCATTCAAGGCGGTCCTGAAAGGTCTCTCCAACGACTTGTCGGTGGATGAGATCAAAAACGAACTTAAGGTGTTGCTTGGCTTTGCCCCATCCCAAGTAATACCAATGAAGAAAAAATCAAACGGGAATATTTCTCGCTTTGGTTTGACTTCACAATTTTATCTGATTCATTTCAACAGAAATGAAATCAACAATTTGAAACTTTTGGACAAAGTTCAGTTTTTGTTCCATGTACGGGTAAAGTGGGAGCATTTTAAGAAACATGGCGGTAATGGCCAGAATCTGACCCAGTGCCGGCGTTGCCAGGCATTCGGTCACGGTACTGATCATTGCGCCATGGTTCCAAAATGCATGGTTTGCGGGGATTCTTCTCACGACAAGGACAATTGTCCCGTGAAAGAAGTCACCCAATTTAAATGTGCAAATTGTGGTGGAAATCACAAATCAAATTTCTGGGATTGCCCCATCAGAAAAAAGGTTTTGGATTCTCGTGCTAAGCATCAGCCGAAATCCAAACCGAAATTTTCTCAAAGTCAGGTTGTACCTGCATCTTTAAATCAAACGTTCGTGCTGTCTCACTCGAACAATACCCCTACCGTGGAAAAGTTAGGTAACAGCAATGGCATTTCTTATGCCAACGTCGTTTCGGGTTCGGGTTCATCCACGAATTTTAAATCCTCTACCAATTTTCAAATTGGGCAGGTACCTCAAATTTCATTTGAAAATTTTTCTGCTGGCAACGCTTTGGGATCTTCTGATCTCGGCGATGTTACGTTTGAAAAAATGACTTTTTTGCAAAACTCACTGTTTGGTTTGATTCAAACAATGAGTAATGCTACATCCATGATGGAAGCTATCCAGATTGGATTAAAATTTGCGAATGATGTTGTTCTTACCCTGAAGTTTAATCATGGATCTAAGTAATTCCATCAATATTATGAATTTTAATGCTCGCTCTTTAAAAGCGAAAGAAAATGAATTTTTCAACTTTTTACGAGTTCATAACGTGCATGTTGCTGTTATAACCGAAACATTTTTAAAAACTGGCACTTATTTGAAAAGTGATCCAGATTATAAAGTTATAACCAATAACAGAATGAATCGAAATGGCGGTGGAGTTGCAATAGTTATCCACCGTAGTATGACTTATAGTACGTTACGTGACTTTAAGTTAAAAGTTATTGAAAGTTTGGGCATTGAACTTGAAACTTCTTTTGGGAAAATTATGATTGCAGCTGCATATTTGCCTTTCCAATGCACTGGGGAAAATAAAAATTATTTCAAAGGGGATTTGAATAAACTTACTCGGCATAGATCTCGATTTTTGATCATCGGTGATTTTAATGCCAAACACCAATCTTGGAATAATTCAAAAGTAAATTCCAATGGTAAAATTCTATTCAGAGATTGCACTTCTGGTCTTTATTCGGTTTTATACCCGAATGGGCCAACTTGCTTTTCTTCTGTTAGAAATCCATCAACAATTGATTTGGTTTTGACAAATCAAAGTCAGTATTGTGGTCCTTTAGTGACTCATGCTGATTTTGATTCTGATCACCTTCCAGTAACTTTTTCACTTTCTCATGAAGCAGTTACCAGACCCAATAGTTCTGTGTTTAATTACCACAAAGCTAATTGGGACAGGTATCAGCATCATATTGAGAACAATTTAAATCATGATTTTGTTTTAGAAACCAAAGCTGATATTGATTCAGCCTTGGAATCTTTAACTAATGCAATTTTGGATGCTAGGAATATTGCTATTCCTAAAGTCCAAGTCAAATTTGATTCTCCCATTATTGATGACGATCTTCAGCTTCTGATTCGTCTGAAAAATGTTCGCCGAAGACAGTATCAACGTTCTCGTGATCCTGCACTGAAGCGAATTCAAAAAGATTTGCAAAAGGTTATTGACCACAGATTCACTCTCCTGCGAAATGAAAAGTTCGCAAGAGATGTCGAACAAATTAAACCTTATTCCAAACCTTTTTGGAAACTTTCAAAGGTTCTTAAGAAACCTCAGAAACCAATCCCTTCTTTAAAAGATGGTGATAATATTTTATTAACTAATGGGGAGAAAGCTCAAAAACTTGCTCAGCAGTTTGAGAGTGCTCATAATTTCAACTTAAATGTTCTGAGTCCTATTGAAAATCAAATTTCAATAGAATTTCAGAATATTGTTGAACAACAGTTTTCATCAGATGATGTTTTTAATACGGATCTGAATGAAATAAAATCTATTATCAAAAAGTTTAAAAATATGAAAGCCCCTGGTGAGGATGGCATTTTTTACATTTTAATTAAAAAATTACCTGAAGCAACTTTAAGTAGCTTGGTCAAAATTTGCAACAAATGTTTTGATTTGGCATATTTTCCCAGTAGTTGGAAAAATGCCAAAGTAATTCCGATTTTAAAACCGGATAAAAATCCTGCTGAAGCCTCAAGCTATCGGCCCATTAGTTTGCTTTCATCTATTAGTAAATTATTCGAAAGAATAATTCTTAATAGAATGATGACACACATTAATGAAAATTCAATTTTCGCTGATGAGCAGTTTGGATTTCGCCTTGGGCATTCAACTACTCATCAGTTGTTGAGAGTTTCAAATTTGATTCGAAGCAACAAATCTGAGGGCTATTCTACTGGCGCTGCTCTTCTAGACATAGAAAAAGCATTTGACAGTGTTTGGCATAAAGGTTTGATTGCGAAATTGAAAAGGTTTAATTTTCCGATTTATATCGTGAAAATTATTCAAAATTATTTGACGGATCGTACTCTGCAGGTATGTTATCAGAATAGCAAATCTGATCAACTACCTGTACGTGCCGGCGTCCCTCAAGGAAGCATTTTGGGTCCAATTTTATACAATATTTTTACTTCTGACTTGCCTGATTTGCCCCCAGGATGTCAGAAATCACTTTTTGCTGATGATACAAGCATCTCCGCCAAAGGTAGAAGCCTTCGTGTCATCACAAGAAGATTACAAAAAAGCTTGGATATTTTCAATTCTTATTTGAAAGAATGGAAAATTACTCCAAATGCTGCAAAAACTCAACTTATTATTTTCCCTCACAAACCAAGGGCTGATTTTCTTAAACCAAAAAGTCATCACATTATAAAGATGAATGAGGTAAATTTAAAGTGGGAGGATCAAGTGAAATATCTTGGACTTGCTTTTGACAAAAACCTTACTTACAAGGATCACATTGAAAGTATCCAGGTTAAATGTAACAAATATATTAAATGTTTGTATCCACTTATAAACAGGAATTCTAGACTTTGTCTCAAGAATAAACTGTTAATTTATAAACAAATTTTCAGACCTGCCATGCTTTATGCTGTGCCGATCTGGACAAGCTGTTGCTTAACCAGGAAGAAAAAACTTCAGAGGATTCAGAACAAAATTCTGAAAATGATTCTGAAACTTCCTCCCTGGTTCAGCACCAGTGAACTTCATCAATTAGCCGAAGTTGACACTTTGGATGTTATGTCCAATAAGATAATTGATGCATTTCGACAAAAATCATTGCAGTCTTCAGCTGCATTGATCCGCTCTTTATATAGTTTATAAGTTAGTTTTAAGGTATCCCTTTTCCCTTTTGTACATGTAGGACCTCCTACATTTGAAATCACTGAATAGCGAAAGCTACAATATTTCATGAATAAATGAAAGTTGCTAGTATTTAAAATTGAGGTGAAAAGTCATCGATTGTGATTGGACACTCAATAATATTTTAACTGAATGAATGTACATGGAAGAGAAAATCAAAATAAATATAAATTAAAAAAAAAAAAAAAAATTGGCACTATCTCTGACATCATCATTTGATTTTGATTTTGATTTTGATTTTGATTTTGATTTTGATTTTGATTTTGATTTTGATTTTGATTTTGATTTTGATTTTGATTTTGATTTTGATTTTGATTTTGATTTTGATTTTGATTTTGATTTTGATTTTGATTTTGATTTTGATTTTGATTTTGATTTTGATTTTGATTTTGATTTTGATTTTGATTTTGATTTTGATTTTGATTTTGATTTTGATTTTGATTTTGATTTTGATTTTGATTTTGATTTTGATTTTGATTTTGATTTTGATTTTGATTTTGATTTTGATTTTGATTTTGATTTTGATTTTGATTTTGATTTTGATTTTTATTTTGATTTTGATTTTGATTTTGATTTTGATTTTGATTTTGATTTTGATTTTGATTTTGATTTTGATTTTGATTTTGATTTTGATTTTGATTTTGATTTTGATTTTGATTTTGATTTTGATTTTGATTTTGATTTTGATTTTGATTTTGATTTTGATTTTGATTTTGATTTTGATTTTGATTTGATTTTGATTTTGATTTTGATTTTGATTTTGATTTTGATTTTGATTTGATTTTGATTTTGATTTTGATTTTGATTTTGATTTTGATTTTGATTTTGATTTTGATTTTGATTTTGATTTTGATTTTGATTTTGATTTTGATTTTGATTTTGATTTGGATTTTGATTTTGATTTTGATTTTGATTTTGATTTTGATTTTGATTTTGATTTTGATTTTGATTTTGATTTTGATTTTGATTTTGATTTTGATTTTGATTTTGATTTTGATTTTGATTTTGATTTTGATTTTGATTTTGATTTTGATTTTGATTTTGATTTGATTTTGATTTTGATTTTGATTTTGATTTTGATTTTGATTTTGATTTTGATTTTGATTTTGATTTTGATTTTGATTTTGATTTTGATTTTGATTTTGATTTTGATTTTGATTTTGATTTTGATTTTGATTTTGATTTTGATTTTGATTTTGATTTTGATTTTGATTTTGATTTTGATTTTGATTTTGATTTTGATTTTGATTTTGATTTTGATTTTGATTATGATTTTGATTTTGATTTTGATTTTGATTTTGATTTTGATTTTGATTTTGATTTTGATTTTGATTTTGATTTTGATTTTGATTTTGATTTTGATTTTGATTTTGATTTTGATTTTGATTTTGATTTTGATTTTGATTTTGATTTTGATTTTGATTTTGATTTTGATTTTGATTTTGATTTTGATTTTGATTTTGATTTTGATTTTGATTTTGATTTTGATTTTGATTTTGATTTTGATTTTGATTTTGATTTTGATTTTGATTTTGATTTTGATTTTGATTTTGATTTTGATTTTGATTTTGATTTTGATTTTGATTTTGATTTTGATTTTGATTTTGATTTTGATTTTGATTTTGATTTTGATTTTGATTTTGATTTTGATTTTGATTTTGATTTTGATTTTGATTTTGATTTTGATTTTGATTTTGATTTTGATTTTGATTTTGATTTTGATGTCTTTGGTATATCTGACGTTTTGCTTCTGCTAAGTTATGAATTCAATAGAATTTGGAGTCAAAAAAGAATTTTGAAAAAAAAAATGATGTAAAGCACAATTTTTGAGTTATAATTTGATTTAAGCCCTTTGGACTGTAAGTCTTGATTAAAAATGCCAGAATATGCATTCTTCGAAGGATTCAAAAATTGCTAACAAAATTTACTTTTAATATTTGAATTGGGATCAATAGATACAAAATTATGTTCCAAATAGAAGCTTAATCTTTATAAAAAAATTGTATCCCTCACGACCCAAATTCGAGGCCGAAAAGTTTAAATTGAATGAGTCATGCCATGGCAATTTTAAAATCATCAAAAATTTGTCTCAAAATTTCACTATCAAAAAAAAAATTGTTTGGACATAAAACTGCTGTTGAAATTAAGATCATAGTTTCTGTAAAAAGTAAAAAAAATATTCCAAAATATTGATATAGTTCAATTTCCGACAACAATTTTCAAAAACCTCTAATTGAATGCGATCAGGTGTCATTTCCAGCTACCTCAAGGCACTTTTCCATTTCCCCTAAAAACTCTCAAACCCCTGCCAGAAAGAATGACATTGATTGCAGCCACTTCGATCTGAGATGCTGGTGCTGCTGCTTCATCGTCATCATCGCCCGTCAGCTTCGTATTACTCTTGCAAAATTGACTCTTGAGTGAGTTATTGCTCCGGAAGTTAATGCCATTAAGAGGTGGCACCAGCCACCTTCTTCTCCCTTTGACATCCCCCAGAGTTCAAGTTCCTGCCGTCGAGATGAAGTTTAGAGATCGGCGTCACGCCGGAAAAACTGCCAAATCGTCAAAATGCAGGAAATTAAAGTTTTGCCAGGAAGTCAATTTGAATTTTCCCGTCCTCTCGGGAGGGGTGTTTGCCGGGTTCCATTTTCGATTTAGAACTCTTGTCAGCTGGTTGAATGAGCACACACACGGCTCCCAAAATGAGCCAATTGCCGCCGGATTGGAAAACTCGATAGTTTACAAATTTTCCAGGCTGGTTGAGCTGGAGGGGAAAAAAGTGAGAAAATCATTTGTCACAATTTCCCGCTGCCTAACTCGGGACAAACTTCACAAACTCTCACACACACGTGGAAACCGTACGCGACTGCCAGTGCGAGGGCCAACCCATTTGGATTTTAATTAAAATTTTGTCGTTTTCAATTCCACGTGAATCAGCGACGCTTCCTGGGTTGGCTCTGGGGCACAACCTGAGCATAAATACTGGCTGATGGCCTCCCGGGGGTGGGAGTTGATGCCAGCAAGTCTGACTCATCTCACACTCCTGCACGCTGGTTTGAGAGGGTAAAGTACTGCGAGGTGGATAAGCTATCGCCATCAAGGTTAGATGGCTTTTTGGTTGGTAGACACACGTGGAGAGAGGATGAGGGGAGGGGAAATTGATGGTGAGCGGAGCATGACTGTCACCTGAGTTGAAGTAAATTTACTAGCTCAGTTTAGATGGATGCAAATTGGAAATGATTTTAATATCCAGGTTGTAAAAAAACGTTAAGACAGGCCATTTCATTTTGTATAAAACCAAGTGTTGGAAATGGTTGGGGTAAGTTTCTTCATAGCCAATAGATTTTTTTTTTTCATATGTTGATTTCATTCAATTTAATTAAAATGGTTTTGATTAGGCAACAGTAAGTCATAATCTTCAAATCAAAAAAGGAAAACAATCTATTTGGTTGGAATTTTGTACATTTCGCCAAATAAAATTTCACCGAACTTAATTTCGCCGAAGGTCATTTCACTGAATTTGCCGAAAAAAATGTAACCGAAAGTTTTTTTTAATCATGGGAAAAGCTTTTTGTTTATAAAAAACTGAAAAAAAAACTAGCCAGTACACTCCAAAGTGATTCTGGCAAAAATGTTCAGTGTTTTGAGTGAGATTTATGGATCGATATCAACTATTGTAATGTGTAATGGTAAAGTAATTGCATAAAAATGATTTTTTTGGATGTTCCGAATTTCCAGGCCCTGACATTTATATTGGTGGTGGTCAAAGTATAAGAAAATATCTGTCAAATGCAACCCGGAGCATCCTGATTGGCTGAAATATGGAGATTCAGGCAGGGTTACCAGGTCAAAATAAGAAAAATTTAGTATCAAATAAGATCTCGAAATTTTCACTTTCTTCAAGAAAAACCACATTCTGAATTTTCGATTTTTTATTAAATTCGCCCATTTTGAAAAAAAGGTTGTTCAAACTGGGCATAAAAAATAAAATCTGGCAAAATCTGACAATATTTGGCATTGAAATGGAAGAATCTTTATTTTGGCTGACACTTGAATAATCTGGCAATCCGATTTTACAGGTCGGTTTCGGAAAGGGAACATCCTTAGCTTTCATTTGAGCCAGGAGAACCGAGTTTTGTCATAAACTGGATTTTTGACGAGTTTGGGGTCGAAAAGGCCCCTGATATCTATAAAGTAACTATTTTATGGACGCTCCCCTAGAGGTCGCTCTAGGTTTATTTGTTTTGTAAAATTTGTATTGATACTATAAATATAATGTCAGAATATTTCAAGGCTCTAGCTTGGCAAAAGTTATAAAGAAAAAAAATGCCACAAAAAACCATTAAGAAGAAACTTTTTTTTAATAAAAATAATTCATTGAACTTTTCTTGTTAGAAGTAATGCAAAACTGAGCAGTTTATTTTAAAATCTCAATTATTTTCGACGAATTGTTAATCATAAATTAAAAATCTGACAATATTGAAAAAAAAAAATGTAAAAACTCCTAAAACTATTGATGTTTAAAACTCTTTAACTCTGATTTGGAGGTACTGCTCATGTGAGAAATAATACAAAAAAACTGTTAATTTTGAGATAAAACATTTACTTTCAATGATTTCCAAGAACAGTTTATTCAAAAAAAATCTAAATTTAGTAAGGAATTTTCAAACATGTTTTCAAAGTGCCCATTTTTTAAGGAACTGTTTATACAAAAATGCTAAAATTCTTTTAATAAAGTTTTGGAAAACCTGGTTGTTTTAAAGTACTGGTCAAATTTGAAAGAATGAAAAAGAGAAGAATTGTGCTGTTGTGTTTCATATGTATGACCTTTACAAAAAAAAAAAAAAAACTCTAGGATTGCTCATGTCGGAATGAAAGCAAAAGCATTTAGAATATTTGTTTGATAATGATTATGTACATCTTTATTTAAAATTTTCCCAAATTTCTGTGTGGCTTGTTGCTTGTAAACTATCCTAATAAAATTAACTTAAAAAATCTTTTATTTTTATCAACCTGGGATATTTTCAGCTTTTGACAAATTTACAATTTTGGGAAATATACTTTTAAAGACTATTGACTTCATTTTTTTCTGAAATTCATTGATGGTTGATGACTTAAATTTGTTTTAGTAAATTAAAAATGTCCAGCACACAACCATTCTCTTAATGTATCTAAAAATACTAATAATTTTTGATAGGGTTGTCAGATCTTCAATCTTGTTGGAAAAGTCTTTTGTCAAAATATCTGAGATCCGGTTTTTATAAATAGTGTTTTTAACGATATTTTATACTCATTGGAAAGGTTTTTCGATTACCAATCCAACGATGGACTGCATGATAGTTTAGGATGACATTTGCAGCAACATTTATGGAATAGAGGAAACAGTATGATTCGAAAAAAAGTTGTCCGTTCCGGCTCAAAATCGGACTTGGGGTTGCTTGGCCGGGACGTTTAGACCCGTTCCTACGCCGTGATAAGGTGTCATTCCAACCAAATTTAACCCTCTTGGACGCAAATGAAAGTTGATTGATTGTGCTTTTAGAGAAAAATAGTTTGGTTTTGGTTTTGGATTTAGTGCCGAGACCTCCAAAACCGCATTTCAAATTTTCATACGACATTTTCAAATATTATTCTAGATTTCTAAATCTCCAATCGATGTCATTTTTTTTACTTAAAACTATTACTATTTCAAATTTTTTCTAGGACTGCAATGCCAGCCCCACGTTCATCTTTCCAAAAACTTTAACAAGCAACTCAATCTCACCTTCCAGTGTCCATTTCAAAAGTGTCACTTGTCCCAAAAGAAAAAAAAAGAGACAAACAATTCAGAACAAACTCTGCATTTTTCTCCCCCTAAATAAAACATCTCGTATCGTTTAAATTAGAGCACTCGCTTCTCTTTCGTTCGCTGCTGATGACTTTCCGGCAAAAAATAAATAGAGGAAATGTGGAAAATTCTTTCCAGTTATCCCGTTGGAAAAGTACTTCATTCGTTATGCTTTAAATAACCTCGTCGTCGTACTCCGCAGAGAGGTGTCACCTCCCCAACTTGATCCACTTTTCCGCTGGATAACTGTGTGTGTGAAGACACAGAGCACCGGAAACGCCACACAAAACAGTCAGCAGTGTTGAGGAAAAGGGACACTGTCATGCCTAATGAAACGGGACGATAAAGGGCGACGAATGAAAAATGTATACGACACTCTTGGAATTCCGCCACCCCCCGGGAAGCCCCGAAAGGACACTTGCCAACGGATCTTCCGGCTGTGCAGCTGCTGCCATCAAGACGAAGAACAAGTCGAAGGTGAAGTTTTAGGAGGAAGTTGCACAAATGTGAAACCGGAAACAATGTCAGCAATTGCTTCGGTCTCGATTTGTCTCGGAGAGCTTTTTTTTGGTGGTGTTGTTGGAGGGGGAGCCACCATGGCTTAGAGGTCGAGTTCAGTCAATTTAAAAACGATTACGTACGAAATTATTTCTAAACTGGGAGCGGAGAAAAAAAAAAACCTTGTGAAAAGAAATTGTCTCGTTTCCCAGAGTTAGATTCGATGGGCAAAACAATAGAGTTTTTTTTAGGTTGAGGAAAAACCTATTCCATAGAAAATTACAACAAATTCTCAAATTAAACACTTATTCAAAATCTATCTCAAGTTAATTGGATTGAAGTTCAATTTTTAATTAAATGAATTTTAGTACTTTAATTTTCCTACGATATTTTGGCATTCTGGTAGCACTGACGAGAAATTCAAACAAATCAAAATACATTCTTCGAAGAAGAAATCCTTGATCATTTGCTAGTTGGTCTGGAATTTCCCTCCAAATTTTGCTTCCCACTTTCCAGCTCCAATACGCTGCGACTGCGAAAAACGCTGTCAAGACACTCAAAACCGGAAAAGAGTCCTTTTTGTTGCTTCGCTGTGAGAAATTAGCGTGAAGTCTTAGCTCACCATGGCGGAGACAACAAAATCGCTGACATGAGTTTTAGTCAAGTTTGGTTCGCACAAGTCGAAGTCATCCCGGGTCCCGCCGAGTTCTTCAAACCAATTGATTTATTTCCTGGCCGTGAGATAAAAGGCTTTTTTATCATCTTTCGGGGGGAATGTTACTTGGCCAATTTGAAACCGGAGAGGGGAGAATCGCTTTCGGCAGCAGTTTTCTCGGTTATTTCACTTGGCTGTGTGCTGTGTGTATGTTGCATACTTGTAGGGGTAAGGGGAAACAGAGTGGCGAATGAGATGTTTCATTTCTTTTTTTGGGAGGTCCACAATCAGCTTCCTGTCTGTGAAAAGAGTCTGAAGGCCACGTGGAGAGGGACTGTCTGTTGAATGAGGAGGGAAGTTCTTTTCTTTATTTTTTTCGAGACCTAATTGGATGGAAAATTGAGATTGGTGGAAATCGATTGATTGAAAAGATTCAAGCAGCTAAAGTCTCTTGAAATTTCATGTCATCTTTTTTGAAGAATCAAAACCACAAACTTCCAAAATAAACTCATTCATCACCAACCGCACCCTCATTCGAGCCCGTTTATCACCCCCGTCCGATCCAAAGTCATAATTTCCATTATCAGAGAACGTCGTTGACCGCCACCTTAACACCGCCACACCCTCCCACGCACCCCATTTCTTCGAACAAATAAAATCATCACGTTGTCATTTCCAACGCGCGTAAATCAGGACTTTCTTCGTGCGAACCAAAAAAGGACAACCCCCCGGCGATAATCTCTGCCGGCAAATCAGCTCGTAAATTGCGGAACCCCTTGAAGAACGCGAGTTGGGGGTTTGGACCGTGGCGAAGCAAACCGCTCAACGGTGGTTCTAGCGGATCAGGATTTGAGTGAGAGCGAGAGAGAGCAAATCATTCTTCTGTTTATGAGTGGCAATAAAAAATAAATTCAATTTTATTGCCCGTGCAAAATATGATATCTAGCTGAATGTTTGATACGTAATCGTGGAGATTTAAACAGGACAACACAAAATACAGCGTTCAAAATATTAACTATTTCAAAGGTATATCAGAAACTGCAATGAAAGCATCAATATAAATATATGGCTAAATTTACTTCTCTACGAACATTTCCCAGTTAAAGTATTATTCATCATGCTCATTATCTTTTTAAAATTTCGGATTTTTATTTTAAAAAAATTCCATCAAATCCTGCCCTAATTTGTGAGTATTAAAGAGTTTTTACAAAACCATTTTTTAATATTTTTTTATTGTTTGCATTATTTGTGTCATTATTTGTAAAATAATGCAAATCGTGTAATTTATTTCAATATAGTCGTTGTCTGCAATGAACTTTTAAAATTTTCGAAAAATAATAATATATTTTTACAAAACACTGCAAATAAGAGAGAATTGACATGATCGAATTTACTGATCATGAATTTCCCGGTGAGCAACTTGGAAATGAGCAATTGTTTTGAACATTTTATTTTTTATTTTTTTTATTTGGATGAAATTTTTTGTATCTCCATGCAATTTTGGCAACCTCCAATACAAAAAAGGCTTATCAAATATTCAAGTTTAGCATCTTGGGAATGGATTTTCTGATGGATTTGGTGTCTCCGGCAAACAGTATTATTTTTTTCTCAAGAAATTACTTTTTTCAATCAGACTATTGACCAAAAAATTAACTGCCTAAAATATTTTTTTTTAAATTATCATTTTAGAGATGTTTTAGATGACAAAAAAATGCCATAAAAATCATCTTGATTAATTAGACAGTGATGAAATTTTTTGAAAAAATCATTATTTTTTAAACTTTGAAATCACTTTTATCGACCATGTCAAATGTTAGGATTGATTTCAACGTAAAAAAAACAATTATTCTAAAGATCGAAAAATTTCACATCAATATAATTTTTAACATTTATACAGCAATTCCCCACGAAAACAGCATGAAAAAAAAAAAACAAAAGTGCTCGGATCGGGCTCAAAATTTTTGTGGGAGTTCCCTGGCCGAAATAATTAGACCCGTATTTTTTTGTTTAGCCATTAGGGTGAGTTACGCCGTGTTAGGGTGGTCTGAAAAATTGCCATTTTCGTCGATTTTCGCAAAAACCACTTTTTTCGAAAAATCATAACTCCTCGCCATTTCAACCGATTTCAATTGTCTTGTACGCAAATGAAAGGTGATAAGTTGGCCTTTCAAAGAAAAATAATAAGAAGTTTCAAAAATCTAGCCTAACATATGAAAAGGGCGTATGAAACTTTAAAATGTCGTTTTGACAGTGTCTGGACCAAAGAGCCTATGTCTGGAAATATTTTTATCGGATTCTCCGGACATTTTTACATAACATACTAAAAAATGGGAGGAGTTCATTAACAGGATTCCGAGATATGATTTTTTGAAAATAAAATCCGTGGTTTTTTGACGCGCCGCGCGCAAAAACCGGAGAATGACGAAATTGGCAAAAAATCTACTTTTTTCACTAAAACTGCGATAACTGCGTGTGGGTCTCGTGGCGCAGGGGTAGCGGCTTCGGCTGCCGATCCCGTTGATGCTATGAGACGCGGGTTCGATTCCCGCCTTATCCACTGAGCTTCTATCGGATGGTGAAGTAAAACGTCGGTCCCGGTTTCTCCTGTCTCGTCAGAGGCGCTGGAGCAGAAATCCCACGTTAGAGGAAGGCCATGCCCCGGGGGGCGTAGTGCCAATAGTTTCGTTTTTTGCGATAACTTTAAAATTTCAGCGATGACCTATAGATGTCTGGGTACCAAAATTTTCGTAATTAAAAGACGCAACTTTTGGTACCCAGACATCTATAGGTCATCGCTGAAATTTTAAAGTTATCGCAGTTTTAGTGAAAAAAGTAGATTTTTTGCCAATTTCGTCATTCTCCGGTTTTTGCGCGCGGCGCGTCAGAAAACACGGATTTTATTTTCAAAAAATCATATCTCGGAATCCTGTTAATGAACTCCTCCCATTTTTAGTATGTTATGTAAAAATGTCCGGAGAATCCGATAAAAATATTTCCAGACATAGGCTCTTTGGTCCAGACACTGTCAAAACGACATTTTAAAGTTTCATACGCCCTTTTCATATGTTAGGCTAGATTTTTAAAACTTCTTATTATTTTTCTTTGAAAGGCCAACTTATCACCTTTCATTTGCGTATAAGACAATTGAAATCGGTTGAAATGGCGAGGAGTTATGATTTTTCGAAAAAAGTGGTTTTTGCGAAAATCGACGAAAATGGCAATTTTTCAGACCACCCTAACACGGCGTAGGTCACCCTAATGGCCAAACAAAAAAATACGGGTCTAATTATTTCGGCCAGGGAACTCCCACAAAAATTTTGAGCCCGATCCGAGCACTTTTGTTTTTTTTTTTTCATGCTGTTTTCGTGGGGAATTGCTGTATAATTGGACTCATATTTGCTAAGCAAACCATTGATTCAATTTTAACATGTTATTTTTTGATGGTAATTTAATAATTGAAATTTAAAAAAATAAAATATTGTGAAAAACCATTCCTGTAAGGTTTTTTGAAAAATGATAAGGCCGATGCAAATATTTAAAAAAGTTTTTGTCCCTCGGCCCTAGCCGAGGTCAAGGGGGGGGGGGGGGGCAAAAAAATATAAAAATTTAAATAACAAGCCATAGTCTTCACATTTAAATGAAAAAGTGTTTTAAAATGCATTTTACACTAGTTCAGTTGTTTTGCAATCATTAGTTTTCAAAAAATCTAAGATCTGACAAAAACAAAAATTGTAGCAAAAAAAAAGATTTTGCATCGAAAATTTTCAAAAAATCTTAAGTTTTTTTAATAAACCCAAACATGCTAAAAATGATTTTAAACGCAGGAGAATGTATTTTAATTTGATTTCAGTTGGTTGCACTTGAATTTTCATTGAAATTTTGAAGTTTATTGTAAAAATATTTTTTTTGCCCCCTGATTTTTCGGGCCAAATTTGAAGGGGGGGGGGGGGGGTGACAAAAACTTTTTAAAATATTTGTACCAGCCTAAGTAATTAGATAAATTACCAGAACTTTATTGATGAAAAAGTTTTTTTTTTCAAATATTTTTTGTTATTTGCATTATCACACCCAAAGTTAAAGAACGAGGGGATAGTCCTCACGAAAAGAAACGTGAAGAAAGTACTATTTTGCGAGAGTAAAGACCTCTCGCGTGTTCATTCGTTCATTGAAACAGTTCATCCTATTGAGTGGCTTATATGGACAAATGACCGCCACTTAGTCACCGAGCCATGGTGATCCATACGGCAAAGGCACGATTCAATAAGCCGATGGTCTTGGGTTCGAGTCTCGGTACCAGTACTTTTTTTTTGATAGATGATTTTTTTTTTTGAAAATGAACCCATGAGTAAAGTACTCTCGGTAATTTCGGGATTTATCCTCTCCGTCTGCACACAGTAACATTTTACTACCGAATCGTGCTCTTTATCCTCTCGTATGCCGATGCCAAATTCTGGGTGTAGCGTAAAACGTCACGAAACTAAAAATCACAGTTTTTACGATATTTAATATTTAATAAAATCTCAATTTAGTTAAAATTAAAAGTTTCAAATGAAATTTTTAACTTTTATGCTTAAGAGTGAAGTGTGGTGAAAGACAGTATAGTTTGGAATGGTTAAACAAAATATTGGGAACAAAAGTATTTTATCTAAAAAAATGTTGTAGCAAAAAATGTGTACATTTTTATTTTATGTTACTAACCTTATATTAGAGAATTCTTAGAACGTGCTAAATCACAATTACTTTTAAAACTTATTAACAATGTTACATAAAACACGTCAGATTTTTTTTGTATTTTTTTTCAAGTATTCTTGACCATAATCTAGGCATGTTACACTTACTCCACTTCTTTGCTGTGAATGTCTTTTTGACAGGCATTTAAATCTGTGTGTTTTTTTAACCTGTGAACGAGAGTGAACAAAATAATGGAAATTGAGCCAAATTTTGAATTCAAATTCTGGACCCAATTTCCCATCAAACTAACTTTCACAAATTGATTAAGCAAACCTAATTACGCCGTTAAAATGAAATGATTAATTAAAGCTCAACTCGTTTCGGCTCAAAATTTGTGTCCAAATTGAAAACCAGAGCGAAAAAAGTCACCCAAAAATAATGAAGCTAATTTAAACACCATTAATTTCATTGAGCACCACAAACGAAAGCTTTTGCCGGAAAAAAGCCACCACGCGTTTGACATGAGTGATGGTGTTGTTATTAATTTATTCAAATTAGACAGGTAACCACGGCGAACGCGAGTTGTAATTTATTCGCCAAAAAGTGCGCAATTTTCCGCCGGAGCTGAGTGAAAGTAAATATTAAATGAAAATAAATAGGTAATTAAATCTCTGTGGTGGGATTTGGGCCGCGAGTGCGTGCCTTTTCACTCAGTGAGAGAGAGAGAAAAGTGAAATGAATAAATTAATAACTCTCATTTTCCATCGAGGACTTTTTTCATGTCGCGTTTGCGATTGGGGGAGGGTGAGGCAGAGTCGGAAGGGGTAGCGAATAAATAAACCAATTAAAGCGTGAAAAGTGTGATAATTCGCTCGAGTGGAAATTGATCGTCGCCGCCGGAAGGCGGCTCTGAATGGATTGGATTTACAAACTTTGCATTTTTCTTTGCTGTCAGCTTGGCCATTGATCAGGGTGTAGAGAGCTGTTACAATAGTGTGTTTTACGCACCAATGTTCAGTGGAATGGCCATAAATTAGCTTAAATCGATCGCGATTATCTCGTGAATTGATTATTTATTGGTTAGGATGACAAATTGTGGGTTAGAAGTTAATTTTTTGTTTTGTTTTTAATTATTTGAAATAATAAGAATAAAATCGTTCATCAAATGTTTACCAATTAAAGCCACTAATCAGTAGTTCGTAATCAATGTTGACGACCACCTTAATCCATCTACCAATCCCTCACTAGTTGTCACCTTTGACCAACATTTGACCAAGCAATCAAAAGTAATAAATTGCAAACGTTCCACAACACCCTTGCTCGAATGGTCCTTTCACCACCACCACCCTCTAACACCCTCTACTTCTATCATTCCCATCACAATTTACATATCCCAACGCGCTCAAAATGCCAGAGGCCAACATCAACATCAACAACTCTCACTTGCTCGTCCAACTGCCACTTTTTGTCACAGACAAGTGGAAGCATACATTTTGATGAATAACCATAAACCATGCTGTACCTTCAATTTCCGCGCTGCACATGTCTGTGACTTGTCACCTTTTGCCACCCCCCGACAGACAGCCCGTGTCCGACCGGGAAAAGCGCCTTGAGCATGTAAATTTGCACATTCAAACACAAACACACACACACCACAGCAACACCTTCGCGAAACTTTTGAAGAGTGGTCCATCCGGTGTGGTCCGTTGGTCTGACTCTGGCATCAGGGTCCGGATATTACAGCGCTCTGTCAGTGAGTTTCTGGGTTTACCATCATTTTGGTGATGGTCAACGCTGGAGTGAGACACAGACAAACTCATCTTTGGGTGCTTTTTTGAGGAAATTGGATTGGGTGATGTGATTAGAGTTTCAAGATTTTTTTTAATCTGTATAAAGGCAAAATTATGATGATCATGAATAAACTGCAGATTCATATTCAAAAGAAGAGTAATTCATCCACTTATCTGTGAATTCTGCAACCCAAATCTCTTGCTTAAAAGTTGGACATAACTTTTAATTTGGCAATTTTAATCACAGCAAAACTTTTAGTTTACCATTCTGAAGCCGATGCTTGCTTTCTAGTTTAGCTACAAAATTATTTGCAATTGGTACTGTTTTTGGTATATTTTTTTTTGAATTAAATATACTTTATTGAATCTTTCTTATAATAATTACATTTGATTTACATAATAAATGGTCAGCTAAGGCTCTTCAGCTTAAGTTTGCTTTTCGTGATTTAAACACTGTTCATTTTATAACTTTAAGGTATATGATTTATCATTTTTGTAACACTAAGTACAATGAGGAAAAAATGTTTTTGGTATACTTGTTTAATTCTTCACCAAACTCAGATTTTACTTATATTTTTTGATTTGGCTCGAACTTTATGGGGGCCTTCCCTATGACCAAACAAGTAATTTTGTGTCATTGGTTCACCCATAAAAGTCTCCATACAATGTTGGCAGCTGTTCATACAAAAATTATACGTAGTATTCGAAAATCGGTAACTTTTCAAGGAATTTTTTGATTGATTTGGTGTCTTCGGCAAAGTTGTAAGAAATGATGAGGACTATTCAGAAAAAATAGGTACACAAATAATTTAGCGATTTTCCAATTTTGCCAAAACCCAAAAAAAAAATATATTTTTTTATTTTTTTTCTATGTTTTGGGGACAACACCCCGCAACTTTGAAGCAATTTAGAAGCATGGACCAAAATTTTACCGACGAGTTATATTTTTTTTATCATGATTTTTTTCACATTGAAATCTTGTACTTAAAATGTTTCGACCTCATTTTTTTAAGTAAAATCAAATTTGCAATCGAAAAGTACCTTAATTTTTTTTTGAGTAGTGCACCGTTTTCAGAGTATAGCCATTCATAGTTAAATTTTGTCCGTAAAATTTCAAGTTTGATTAAAACAAAACAAAACAAAAAAATAATTAAAAAAGAAAAGAAGTCAAAGTTTCTTGTAAGCTATTTAATTCCATTATTTCCTTAACAAATAAGGTTCAGTTGCTGGTTTTTAATCGCTTGTTTTTGATTCTCAGTTCAGTTATCTTTTATTCAACATTTTTAATAACCTTGCTAGCAAATACTAAACTGTTATACCATTTGAACGTAAGGATCTTTAAAGTGGATAGAGAACAGGTTCTGAATAATTTTTATTGTTTTTCCATTTTCCAAACATAAAATTAATTTTTTTATGCATTTTCTATTTTTTTATATCAGAATATTTTTTTAGTTTGCTGAGCTTCTGTTTTAAAAACATGAAACAATGCCTGAATTTTTTGGACAAAATCCGAACAAATTTGAAATAATGAAAGAGAAAAGACAACATCTTAAAAAAAACAGTTGTTTCGAAAATGTAAAGTATTCTTTCATTGATTTAACAAAAAAAAAATGAATTCAAAAAAGCACTATTTTTCCAAACAATTTTGAGGGCTGGTCATACAAAGAAGAAAAGAACCTCCAACAATATTTTTGCAAAGCTAAGAAAATTTCTTCCATTTTTTTCTAAGATTATAAAAATTGCAAAATTAGTTTCTGAGACCACAAATAATTCGAATTAGTGAAAATGAGTTTTTCTTAGTGTCACCTGATTAGCATGTAATTTTCAACAGACGATATCTCGGAAACTATTGGTTCGATTTTCGATGTTAAACATTGAAGCTTTTGAAAATTGTCTGATTTTTCCAATTTAAATAATTTCAAATATTTGTGGAAATACTAATGACGCAAAATAGCTTTTTTAACAAAGGAATATATGGAAATAATAATACAACAACCAAAGAACTAAACAACAAAATTTAAAAAATTAGGTGGACAAAAATCACCCCTTTTAAAAATTGGGGAAAAATCGAAAAATGGTTTAGAATCGTAATAACTTGAATACAGCAAACTTTATCATCATTTTTGCAAAGGTATTGTTGGGTTGCAAGGGAGCGGCCGTGGCTGACTGGTTACGGTGTTCGCTTTGTAAGCGAATGATCCTGGGTTCGATTCCCATCTGCTCCCAACGAGAAAGTATAGGAAATATAAATCTTGAAACTCTGAACATGAACGAAAAATCAAAGTCACTCGAGTCGGGGTTCGATCCCCTGTCCTTTGGATTGGTAAGCAAAAATGCTAACCACTAGGCCATCGCGACTTGGTGAGATATAACTGGAATTAGGAATACTGTACCTACCAACTATATACGCACTGGGTCCTTATCCATTTGACAAGGGTTCGGAAGTTCTAAATAACGTTTGAACCCGATTGGTGCAAACGTTCTTCAGGGCGGGGCTTGTCGATAAAGCAGAAGTACCTCGCGCTCGGCTAGCCAGCGTAGAAATGGGTCACCGAAGCTCGGCAGAGCTAACACCTTCCAAATGCCTATGCGAGTTATTTGCATGTATAGAATGTAGATCTAAAAATACATGGAAACAACTCAATTTGTAAGAAGCGGCCGCGTGGTCCCGTTTGGTTGGTTGCACACACACACACACACAGGTATTGTTGGGTTGCAAATTTAATTTTACAACCATTAACGATTTTGATAAACTTTTCTAAGAGGGCAAGAACAATTTGCCCTTCATGTACTTTGCTTAAAAATTGGGTATTTTAATCTACTGTAACATCAAAAATGTGAAAATTGTATAAAATAACTTCAATTGAAATCAAGTGTTTGTTATAAGAAGTGAAATAAAACAATTTCATTATTTTCTATACCAGTTTTTTTGGGAAATTATTTTAAAAAAGCTTTTTTGACAGGCTTTTGCTGAGGTAAGTTTATAATCCTGAAAATGGACGTTTGAAATATATCGGAAGCCCACCTTCATGTAAACCAATTGACTCAGAATCGAAATCTGACCAAATGCAAATTTTGTCAGTTTTTTCAACACTGGCTGAACCGATTTTGGTCAAACAAGTTGCATTCGATATGGTTTAGGGTCCCATACGTATCTATTGATTTATATGATGTTTCCATAAGTAGTTCAAAAGTTATGTACAAAAATGTCTTTTTGCAGATATTTGGATGTGAGAAAAGTAACCAAAAACTACTTGAATCCCAGTATGTTATACATCGTTAGTTAAGTAATGAAAAGACCTTTCCAGCGAGTCTAAAACCTTGAAGATCTGGCAACCCTGTCTCAAGTTATGTAAACAGTCGTTTCCAATACCAAACAAAACGACTCTTAACTGAACCAAATGGAACAAATCTGGACTGTTTAAACAGAAATTGTTTTATTTAAAAATGCAACAGTTTTACAAAATATGCATCGATTCCAATTAGCAATTTCGCTCAGTAACCATTTCGAAGCTCCACTTTGCTCAACATGCATTTCCAGGAATCATTCTCACCTCCAAGGTGTTAAAATGCCTTCAATTCCACACATTCACCTACCAGTCTAGTTTACACCTCTAACCAACCCCAACCTCACCATCGCATCGCGAAACATCCCAAGCAGTTTCACCATTTTCCAATTCTGTAACTACCGCTAGCAAATCCCTCTTCCCCAGCAGGAAATCACCCCCGATGTAACTGCGAAATGAGTAACTCTTGCTGGAGGTGAAGTGGCGGAGGTTGAAAATTTCCAAATTCCCAGAATTGCTCCCCTCCCCCTCGCAGAGGGTGGAGGGGGAAAACTTTCCCGCCAATCATCAACTAAACCAGCAAACGGCGAGTTGTTGAGTAATTAATTAGCACTGAATGTCATCCGCAGTTGAAGTCGCAAAACAAAGCGGCGACGAACCCCCGCGCCCCATCAGAAAATTTTTGCGGCGAAATTCCACGTGGTTGGACGACACATGCGAAAGAGTGGGTGGGTGGAAAAAAACGCCAAAAGTCCCAACGTTGTGGGTGGTTTAGGGGTGGGGGGAGAATAAACTGTGTGTGTTTCGCATGTCATGAATAATTATGATTTGTGACCACGAGAGACGAGAGTGCAGTTTAAATAAAAAAAACACGTTGGTCCTCGCCGACGACGACGTCGTCTAGCTAAAGCAAAAGCAAGCAGCTAATGATTAAATTTACGAGCTGGAACTAAATGGTTGGGAGGTTAGTTTTAAGCGGGTGCTGCTAATTGAACACGAGATTTTCATGTTGATCAACGCGATGGCTGGTGGCTAGGTTGCCGGTTGCCGGGTGCTTTGAATATGTGTGAACAGCGAAATGGCGTGATTTCGTGCTCTTGTTGTTGTTGCTGTTTTACCGTGTAGATGTAGTGCTAATTAGATAAGGAAGTGCATGCGACTGTAGCAAATTGATGGTTGATGGGAGAGTACTGCTGATAAAATTTAAATACTGTTTTCATGCAATTGAGCACATTAATAATAAGTGTAGCAAGATTAAAATCGCTCTAATCCTCAACTATTCTGCAACAATTTGTTGAAAATTTATTTACGCACCAACACACTTACATTTTTTAACCGAAATTGGTTAAGTTTACCAAAATAATTAAAAGTTAGTGTTAGATTACTTCACCAAATTTGTTAAAATTTTACCGATTTTTCAGCAGCTGAACAATTGGTAATCCGCTCGGTTAAAGTTTTCACTTCTTTCCACTCAAACAAAGAAGGCTGAACCTAAATTTAACTAAACTTCGGAAAACCTGAAACATTTTCTGTCCTGTTCTACAGAATTTATAAAGAAATACAGAACATAAATTTGTTAAACTATCAAAGCATAAAAATAATTTCTGATTTTTAAAATCTGACCTAACATTTTAATGTAGATAAAACCATCACCAATCGATTCCCTGGATTTTTTTTACATAAGAGACACTGTGCAACTTTGGTGGATGAAAAAACGGATAATTTTCAGGTAGCTTTGACAGTTCTGAACTGCTCAACAGGTTGAAAAATAGTGATTTTGTAGAAAGCTTCGAAAAAAAAATCCCGAAAAAGCTTTTAAACATCATTTTGTGAATTTCTGATAAAATGCACCATTTTCGAGTTTAAGCCATTCTAAGGATAATTTTTTTAGAAAAAATATTAAGCCCTAGTCTATATTTAATAAATTATATTTGTTGAGTGTTGAGAAATATTTCTAAAATCTTCTTTTTTGAAAATTGTTGATCCGACTTTTGGTGGCAGGGATATGGGCTTGCAAAGATATAAAATAACGAAAAATTATTTTTCCACCTACCTATTTCCATTCAATATTATTTTGGAAACTTTTGATACGATATTTTTAGTTGAAAATTTAAACTCATGTGAAATTTTGTCAAACTCATGAAATAGTACATTTCCACATTTTTATAATCACGACTCACATTGCAAAAAGGCAAATCAACTTGATTAAGAGTTGGACAAGGATGAGCACTATTTTTAAACTATTATAAAGATTATTTTAAATTTTTTTAGCTCGAACACGGTGCATTTTATCTGAGGTTCATAAAGAACTTTTTAATTGAAAATTAAATTTATCATCCAAATATTATATTCGTTTTTTTCCGGTTATTATTTTGATACTTTCCAAATATAACACTTTTATAACAAGTGTTGGCACTTTTAGTTTAAACTAAATTGAAGAAAAATCAAGGGGAAAATCGATCGATATGTTGTCCTAAAAAGTTATTTAAAATTGGTTGATGTGAAAATCACCAATTTAAATTACAACTTTTAGGACAACTTTATATTTGAATTCTTCCAATGCTTTTATTTCAGAGACAAAATAAGATTGTGTAAAGTCTCTAAAATCGCTAATTTAAAAAAAAAACTAAACTACCCTTAAATGTTGAGATGGAATGATATTCGTCAAATTTTTAAATTCATGTTTTTTGAAAACATGTTTAAAGGAGGATTAAAGTTTCGTCAAATTGTGCCTTGACAAAGTCTTAGGATTTGCAAACAATACAAAAATACAAAGTTGCTCCTACAAAACAACATGATCAATTCCATGGTATAACTATTGAATATATAATAGACCGAAATTGATGCTTCTCAATAAAAATTTCGCAAACTTTAACTTTTTTTTTAAATGCGTGAATATTCAGTCAATGAAATAAAAATAAATTAAATTTGTCAAGAAAATTTAAATTACAGTTTTTTTGACTTAATTCGGAATTTCAACGAAAAATAGTGAAGACATTACCAAGATATAGATTTGTTATGAAACAAAGTATAAAAGCCTTTAAGCCATTGGAATGTTTTTCAACTTCTCGTCCCACTCATCCAAAATTTTGCCAAAAAACAGGGAGAAAAAAATAATTATTGACTTACATTTAATTATTCAGTGGAACAAAAAAACTTATGAAATCGATAGTAAACGATTCATGATGCATTACGCTTATTCAAGTATTTTGTTTTATCAAGAAAAGACTATTTGATATTTGAATGAATTTTCAAGTTTGGATCCGGTAAAAAAGTAAAAACTTAGGATAAAAAATATGTTCATTCATTTATAAATATTTAGCAATTCTTTGATAAAATCATAAATACATTGATGTAGAAAACATTTTGTGATTCTTTTTGTTTGAAACATTCAAAATACAGGCATGAAATTTAAAATTAAAAATAGAAAATTTAAGAAATTTTCTAAAGATGTACAGATCTTTTTTTAGCTACAATCAGTTGTTGTTTTTGATTTTTTGAGAATTCAGACCATTTAAAAAAAATGAAAGTTTGTGATGGAAAAATGATTTTTATGACCACACGAAAATTATGGGCTGGTTTAGGAAATTTAGATTTTTGTGTCATATTTTTTATTCAAATGTCTGAAATTTATTTCAACAATAACAATTTTAAAACTTGTGTGAATGGCTGGTTCATAGAGATTTGGTGTGCCTTGCAACTATTCCCTGTTCATTAACCGCTTGGTAACAGAAGGTTCTTCAAATGCAATTAAACAAAAACTAGGGAAAATATGGTTAAAAAACCTAGTGAGAATTTTGAGTCACATATGACCAATCAGGCCTGAAATGGCTTAATACCAAAAAAATCAACTAATTAGGATGGTACA